>NW_010400103.1:0-12534 GCF_000710305.1 Buceros rhinoceros silvestris
AAATGCCCCCCTTCTCAAACCGCGACAACCTCCTTCCTGCATTGCCACAAGATTCCATCTCCCCATGAGGACAAGCCATCTATCCTGTACTTCATTTTTCTGGGCAGGAGGCAAGCCACAGTACTTCTTGACTTTTTTTTTTCACTAGCTGCTAGCCTTGTCTCTTAGTGTCCCTTTTGTAGAGTGCACAGTTAACAAGGAAGTTAACAAGTTCAGTTATGAACAATGTAATCACTACGAGTTTTCATTCCCTTTCTGCTTCGCTAAGGAGCAAAAGTCAACTCCTCTATCCAACTCTGAACAGATAGGAAGATGTGGGTCATACACCACAGATGCAATTGAGCAATGAAAGGAAGTAACATCCCCAAAAGATCTGATCTAACACTCAAACTGGTCAAGGTAAAATTTCTATGGTTTAAAGAATATTTTAGTGCCACTTTATTGCCGTGAACTCAGTTCTCCTTCATGGAGACATAGGTTGCTCTATCTCAGCTTGTTAATGGGGAAAGAGATTCACTGAAGCTCTGCTCACCACAGCAATGCAGCTATGGCTGACTGGACTTCTCTCAGGATGATGATCCAGGCATTTCACTAAAGCATTGTAACATCGACTCTTTCACGGGCACCCCCTCGCCGTGGGGAAGGAGCTTGCGTGCCCTTGTGAGGTTGAGAGCTGTGCTGGTGGTGGCGTGTGCCTCCGGTGGGGTCTCCCAAGCCAGACGGGTCTCAATTGAAGGGTCAGACACAGTGTGTCCACGGGCAGGATGGGCTCACTAGCCTTCGGGCAGCCATCCTAGGAGAAGGACAGCTCTGACTCCAAACCCGGGCAGATGGAGCTCGTTTAGCCCTGTAAGGCTCATCCATCTAAGAGAAGGACACTCTGACCAAACCTACGACCCAAGGACTTCACTGTCACCGTCCAAGCTCGCTAGGCCCTGGCAGATGAACCTCAGGTGTAAAGGATAGAGCCAGTTCCACCCACGCTGCGCCTCACCTAAAAAATCGACCGCGCAGCCCCGAAGGGTGCACTCATCGCTTGCAGTGAGCGTGGGAAAAGCCCTTCCCAGATCTTCGCTCGCGAAGCCAAGCCATGATGATGATGTAACATCAATCACCTGCTGTCACCAAAATTCAGGATCATTTGAGGAGATGAAAGTGATGATGTCCTAAGTGTAGTAAGATTTCTTTCCTTCCCCCATCACCAAACCCCTTGTAGCTGAAATTGCATCCAGTTGTAAGGAAAGGGAAGAAATTATATTCCTATAGTGCTTGCTGGCCTAAGGTCAGTGTTATCTTACTGGCAGTGAAAACATGCAGCCAGACTTCGTTTTCTTTCAATAAAAGTGAAACGCTTGCTATGTACTTTCTTCTACTCAAGAATTATATTGCACAGAAGGGATATACGTCCCCTAATAAATTTCCCCCATTTTTCCATTGCCTTTGCTTTCTCAGTATCAGCCTTTGAAAATCACTTTAATAGTTCTTCAAATGAGAATGGTCTTTTTCTTCCCCATTGTTCTGAGCTTTTTCCTGTGTGTAAACAGAGATGTTTAGAAAGGCAATATGCTTTCAGATGTTAGAAAATGGTTACGTTATTGTTTTTGCAAAGACCAGCAGCCATGAGATGTTATTAAATGTCTAAATATATTTATATTAAATGTCTAAATATATATTTATATTCAATTACAATGCAGAAGAGTTGACTTGAAACAAATCTCATGATGGACAAACTCCTTCGGGAAATGCCATCTCCAAACCGAAGATTTTTAGACATAAGGGCAATAAGCCACTGGAATATGATCCCAAAGGACATAAGCAGCGTTCTATTGTCTGGAGACTTGAAATCCAAATTGGAAACAAACCTCTAGCCACTCACTTTGACACGGATAGGATTTCACTCTGCGTTTTCTGAGTATCGTATCTAACTAAGGTGTTTGAACTTATTACGGTTTTCATGGAAAGACTGCGTCATGTTTTAAGGACTGTTTAGTGCTGGTTGGAATAGATGTTCCTAATGAATGGAATAGAGAATTTAAAACCTCTAAAGGTTTCTATGAGTATTTCAGTTAATTTCTGAAATACCTGCATTTTCTATCAGCACAGAGTGATATTGATGGCTTAAGGTTTAGCAGTCCTGTGAGATCAGTAACCATGTGCTTGCTACAGATGCAGAAAGCGAGGCACACAGTGTTGAAGTACCTTTCCAAGAGCCACAGAAAGGCATAAAAATATCATCATCCTGTAGTACCTCTGCACCACCTCCAGCCTGACCTGACACCTTGCTCTCAGAGGTGTTACACCCCTTTCGGGCCACTGGTGAGATAAACCCCCATGAGCTACACACAAGTAAGATTAAGCTCTGGCAGGATGGGGGGAAGGGGATATCATGCTTCAGCAGGCATGCAGTCTTCTGACCACTGCTCTCCAACTTATCAAGATGTTATTAGGCCAGATGGTGGAAAAAAGTATAAAACCACGTTAGAAGAAAGAGTTACTTTGAAAAGCAGAGGCTCATTGAGAATAGGCTGGAAAGGGCAATATTTAACAATACTCTTTGAACAAGATTTCCCACTTCTAGCAAGGCAATAATACAGTAATATAATTTTGTGAGAAAGACTGACGTAGTGTAATTTTCCATCCCAGGGAGTTGAGAGAAAAATACAGATAGCAGGCACTTTGACAAGAAACTCGTGGAATTTTTTTTGTTGATTTATTTCTGATAATTTCTAGTCACTAATATTTTAAAACAGCAACAACAAAAGGACATGTTTAGCTTTATACAGCTATAATTGGTTGTAATTGCTTTTGGGGTTTGTTCATCAGCACTTAAATTTCCAATGAAAATTAATTTCCTAGCAATACACTTGACCTGAAGTTCAATGGTCATAAACAGGGTTTACTCAGCAGCTGACCTGTATAATCTCTTTGCTAAGGCGTTACAGATTGGAACAATATCCTGAGCTGTTGGTTTTTATAATGTCCCTGACCACAGCTCTGAAAGGTTTTAAAAATTAATTTACAATTCAGGAATGAGTCATAGTAGTTCTTCATTATATATGGAGAAAAAAGTCTAATGGCTTCCACTGGGATGATACTGCGTTCCAGTAGAAGGACTGTAAAATCTATTTCTGCTTATGGTACTTCTGTTTTTTAACTCCTTCCTCTGAGTTTCTTCCCTTGAAGGACATAAAAAAAACCTCCTGAGAGGCACTTAAGCATTTTTTGTATCCATAGCAGCAAAAGGAAGCCCATTTTTCCAAAACACTTTCTGGGTAATTACATTTTCAAGCTGTGGGGGAAAAAAACCCCCATGAAATACACCCCCAAAAAGCCAGTGTATCTATAAAAACAGAAGAGCATCAAACAAACATTTCTGCTAAATTCATGTCATAAACACCCATAAATATTAAGCCAGTTGTTTGCAGGTGTAGGTGGGTGTGACTGTGTTAAACTGATCGCCATATGCGTTTACACATTCAGCATTACCATACAAGACTCACCGATGTTACCTACTACTTATATCGCTTACTTACATAGTAACTTATATGATTACTTTAACCTGTGGTAAGTGACGTTACTTATTGCTAGATATATACTAGTGAAATAAGAATATATCAAACGCTATACATGGTAACAGTTGGTAAGTATTAACTCTGTTATCTATATTTGGCAGCATCCTAGTACTTTTACTTCCTTGGTTTCATAAATCTTAACATGTGTCTTCAATGGTTCCATCATTTTCTTAGTTACTTTACCTACATGCTTCGGTCCTTCTAACACAAAAAAAAGGAAGAAAAAGAATCAGGAAAATATTTTGTGTTAAGGTTAACTGCTTTCATTTCAGCATGTATCCATTTATTATTTAATATGTATTTAGTCATGCAACAAATCTGGCTTCACCTTTCAGACTTTCTCAGACTGTTCTCTGCCACAGTTCTCTGTCCTGGACTCAGGTATCTGAACGGTGTTTCACGGAGCAAAGTCTTTTATGACTAACAAAGAAATTGCTAGTGTTCTGATGACCTGTAAGGTATAAGGATTCATTTGGCAAAGAAACTGAAAATCTGGCATAACGCTCCCATAATTTTGCCAATTCCTGCAGTAAAGGAGGCTGATCGCTCACAACAACGTTGGCATGAAAGGGGCTATTAAAAGCTGTCCATGTACATATTTCAGTTCTAAAACATATGCATGTATCTCCAGTTATTCTCCATGTGACAAGAATAAAGGAAATTCCAATTCATTTGTAGGGGAGGAGGATCGATGCATTATCTGGAAAGAGCTTTCTATTAATGAAATAATCGCATAGGTGACTACATGCACAAAAAAACTAAGAAACGAGGCAGAGGAGATCATTCTGTTATTCTGAATTTTGGCATGGGAAGAAAAGTACTGTATTTGAAAGAATGGATGAACAGATTGCTCACAAATTGGGAGTGTGTTTCCAGGGACTGGATTGACACGTGCTTAAACCAATAGGGAATGAGGCCACCGCCCCTGCATATAGCCACTTGTCCTGTGTGTAGGGCAGAACAACGAAGACTTGGGCCAGGTGCACGTAACACACTACTAATTCCCAAGGGAGAAATTCTGATATTCGAGCAATCACAATCATAGGAATAGCTTGAGCTACTTAATAATAGTGGTTGTAGAATACATGTAATTTTTCTACATTTAGCAAGGGGAGGAATAAATTAAATCAATTCAAGAATGAATTAGACAGTATTTTGTATGAATAATTCAAACAGACTCTGCCTAAGCCTTGTTAGGTGTTAATGGAGCTTAATATAGTTTCTGGACATCTAAAACCAGGTGGGCAAAGAAGAAAAGCTAGCCAGAGACGAAGCCTTGCTTGAGCTATACACTTCTCCAGGTGACACATAACACTTCTAGAAACAAGGGAGGATGATGAAGTAGGTGCTGGCGCAGGTGGAAATGGAACAATAAATGTGCCTGCTCCCCCAGAGAGCGGTGACGGGAAAATGGGACTATTGTTACTGACTGTGTCCTCGTTGCTGCTGTCGTACCTTCTAAAGCAAAGAGAAAATCCGTGAAACGATCTAAGTTCATTTCACTGAAAGGATAGGTCTAATTCTGAACCTCTGACAGCAATCTCAGAAGGCCCTGTGATTTATCGTGGGACAAACTAAGGAACTTCTTCACTCGGCAAATACTTCTGCCTTCCATCCATGCGTAGCTTCTGCTCAGCCTTCAATAAGTGTTACCAGTAAGTGCATCAAGCTCCAGCTATGTCAAGTAAGAGACCTCGTGTACCCACTACCACAACAGCTACATTTACCTTGTCCAGTGGTACCGACAGGAGTGGGGACAGCAATTTCAGCTGAAAGATTTGGTTATTTAACAACGTCACGGAACAGGCAAATTACTGAAATGCTGTAACAGCTTGCCCTTTCAGGAAGCCTTTCTGTCACAGACAACCCTCACAACCGCACATTTCCTTCAATTCCAAATAATCTTACTAACATTTGGTTCCTTCTCTCCCCTCTCTCCAAAAACAAGGCAAAACAAGTTAACTAGGAAGAAACCTTTAACCCTTGAAAAGGATATGAAACTAAGGTTGCTTGAAGGTTACTGTGTATTTTGCTACTAATGGCATACAAAAGGTTCAAAGATACTACAGAGAGTACTGCTGGCCCTAAAATAGACTCCCTTAAAACATGTCCTACTTTGATTGTTGTCTGTGGTGCAGCAAAAAGCTGCAGCCTGTCTAATTTAGGCAGGTCTCTTCATTTTCCCGTACAACAGTGCAGTAAATTAAGCATCTACTCTCTCACCTCCTAGTCCAGGAGTCTTACCTCAATACTCTGCTGGCAGTCTGGTGGTGCTCAAAGCCACTCATTGCTTCAAGATGTAGTGAGGTGTTTTTGTTGAATAATACGACCTGTTCCACTAGGGCTTCAAATGTTCCCTCTGGGGCTTCTCTCTTGACATGGCTTTCTGCACACTACCATAGCTAGATAATATTTTTTTTTCTTTAAAAACATAATCAAAGTCCAGTTGGCCAGGGTTTCCCTGTCAGCCCCTCTCCCTCCCCTATGCCATTCCAGGTGTCCTTCACGAGACAAAATTGGGACGATGAAGGACTGAGTGGTTCCTGTTGTACAGAGAGAGTCTCCTTGGAAAGACAGGCAGTTTGCAACTGGTGAGAGACATACTGTAAGCTAGAGTGGGGAAGGGGAAGGCTGTGCTAAGGTGATTTAGTGGGAGGAAAATAAAAGTGACCTAGGCATCCTCTTGCAAATTCCCAGCTGCCCTCCCTCAGCTCTGGGCAGTGACCCCTCCTTCAGAGCAAAGCACAGCCCCCTGCTCACGTCACTTCCCTCTCCCCTTCCTTTGGGCTTTGACACCAGGCAGAACTGTCTCCCCACACCACGGACAAGGACAGGGAAGGGATTTTGCTTCTGTTCTTCTGGCATCAAAATTCACTCTGCTGTGGCTGTGCTTTGAGCTGGCTCAGACTTAAGTCACGGCTTGATAGCATGCATTGCATTAATTTTGGAGGTGGAGGAGCAGTCAGCAAAGGCAGAAAAGGCGTCACCATTCATTCTTAATGACATTTTGCACAATCAACCAAGATTATGTCAGCCTAGTGATCAGAACAAGGAAAATTAGAGCTAGGGCTCCTTAGTTCTGCACATGCTTTTTCACTAGCTTGTTGCTTGGGCTTCCTTGTTACAATCCGTTCTGATAATAATGCTCCAAACAAGCAGCCTTACATCATCCTTGACAAGAATCTGGTTTTTTCTTCTTAGAGCCTGGTTTCCATTTGCACTGACTCACTGCTGTACTTCTAGGCAGTTGAATACCAGCGTACATGTGAAGGACACCTTCAAGGAGCTATGTGACACAGTGTTGCCCTGTGTCTTGGACACAGGCACGGGGATGGGAAGCAAGGAGTTTTGCCTATATTGCCATATTTTGGTAATTACCAACTTGTCCCAGGGCATCATGTGCAAAGGAAGCAAGACACATTAGAGCCTGGATGCCAGGGACAGCTGCAAATACAATTAATAGAAGAGTGAGAGGACTCTGGGAGAAAGAAGGGTAGAGGTACCAAGACAAGAGGAGAGGAGATTGATACTAGGTGAGGAGCTGGGACAACAAAATAGTAGAGTGTAAGAACAGGAAAGGCACCACACTGGAAGTAAAGGGGTCCCCCAAAGCACTGGGACCAGGGTGCTGGATGCCTCCTAGCTGGGCAAGGAGATTGGGACCAGACCAAAGAGCCAGGAGCTAGTGGTGATGGTTGGGCATGAAGGACAAGAAACAGGAGTGACACAAAGGCAGGAGCGGGATTTTTCTCCATTTTCTCCACACTCCATTGAAAACATTTCTACACTATATATATATATATATATATACAGGCACAGATCTTTGAGACTCATAGATAGACAGTGCTCAAAATACTTGATATTCAGGTGTGTGCAAGTACTGGGTACGGTTTTCTTCAGGGCAAGAATGTCCTCTGATTATAGGATAAATACTGGGATGGGAAAAAGAAATAACAAATAAAACTGAAGATATTTAAAAGGCCATGATAGTCAGGGGATGGATCAGTAGGACAATATGTGGGGGGTTTCTGACCAGTGCTCCTTTTAGTGATAGGAATCCAAGCCAGCCTGCCTTTCGATGCCAAATACATCTATTGAAGTCCGAGGAACAGACTTAATTGCAGCAGGAAATTGCTGTTTCAAAAAGCGTATCTGTAAAGAATGGAGAATGCATATGGCACATATGTGCCTCGACAGTATTGCTAAATAGACCATGAATTTTGACAAGCGTGTATCTTTAAGTTTGCCATGGAAATAGGATTGTATAATATCACAGCTGAAACAAAAGTTCAGCCTCTGAAAACTGTGGGGGCGTGCTGCTAAAATGTTTGCTTCAATGTTAGCTGACTAGTTTCATAACACCCGTGCATCCAATTAATGCTCTTTTAGACAATACATGGAAAGGATGGATGCCAGGACTGTACAACAAAAGCATTAAAATTACTGTATCTAATGATTAGAGCTAGTTTCAGTGTTTCAGAAAATGACCAAAGTTTCACACACTAGAAAATTCAAGAGGTGAGACTTCGCAGCTTAGTTTACAGGATTCTATCAAGCAGAGGTGTGGAAAAATATTTGGTTCTCTGTTTAATGAGAAAATTACACTGTAGGGGTATTAATATCATTTAAGGGAACTGGTTAGTTTGGCAAACCAATAAGGAATAGGTTGCAAAGGCTTTTTCTTTCAGGTTGTTAATACAGAGCCATTCCCCTGATGCAGAGAGCAGGACTTACGGTGAGGAGAAGTTGTTACTATTAGTGACCCCACGATTCAGCTCAGGAGTCTCATCCAGAACCCGGTAAACATGTTCTCCCTCCATAAATCACTGCATGTTTGACAAAGTGTCAGCTGTCCCATCAACCAAGACAAAGAACTAAGTAGGTGGGTGAAGAAGCACATCCCCACGAGACTACTAAAGGTGGTAATTCTGGTGCAGGTTTAGTATTGCTTCACAGGGGAAACAAACTACCATCGACCATAAGGTAAGTACGGACTTCTTTGTCTGTTGGTGTATTTTTCTAGCAGAAATTGGAACTACGAAAATATGCTACGCTCTCTGGGAAACTTAGCAGCCGGAACCCAGCTGCAGTGTTATCGTGTGGGAAATACTATCTCTACTGGCCTTGTTTGTTAATTCTACCCAAAACACTCACCACGTGGGATATAATCCCTCTTAACCAATTATAGTGCTTTAAGAGATGTGTGCTGTCTGTGTAACAGAGTCACTATCCAATCACCATGTAGTTAGTCGAGTGGACAAGAGTCTATAAATTGGGATGTACTGTAAACAATAAACGGGTCTCGCTACACACCACATTGGCATTCGAGCGTTTCGTTCCACTTCAGCGCAGAGCCTGCCGTTTCGGGTCACGACATTTGTCCAAAAGATAAACAGCAGGACAAAGGTTGTTGTGGAAGTCTTTCTTAACCTCTTCTGGGTCAGCACGAGGCAAAAACAAAGACATCCTGCTACTGGCACATGAACCAGATACAACCACTCCACCGTACCCCAAGTTTGCTCTGTCCCAAAAGAAGAGTTGACTGGGATAGGGGGAAGGGTGATGGAGTATGTGTGCACGCACATGTGCATGCAGGTACGTGCATGCACACGTATGTATGAGTACATGTGTTAGGAAACAGGTTCTTTAAGCTGCAGCCCTGCAGGGAACACATTGTCAAAGGAGCCAAAGTGTCCATTTCTCCTGTTCAGTAGCCACAAAACGTCCCAGTACAAGGCCTGTCTTACCACGTGTTTCTCAGGTTGGCAGTAATTCCCCAGGAAAAATGGTCCAGCTATTATTGTGGCATCTTTTGTTGTTTACAAAGAAATCCTTTATTAGGACCATATTAATTCGAGCGTGCCCTATACTAAAAAGCAGAACATATAAGACACAGATCTACATCTCAGTTTGGTCTCCCTAAACAGTGCCCCTTCCAAAATGGTATGCTGGAATTGCTTGGTTTAGACCTGACGACCTGATTCTGCTTTTATTTTGTGCCCAAAAGACTTTGTCTGGCATATGTATGCGTCACAAATCCAAACTAACACACTATACGTGACTGAAGCTAGGCATGTGGAAGGCCAAGGTATGCACAGAAGCATTTTTACACAGAGAAGCAGATCACTCTGTCATGGCTTTTATCTGTGTCCTCTCCATCACATGAAACATCTGTTTGGCTATATAGAGTACACAGCTGCCAGGAAATGACATGCCATGGAGGGCTGAAACATGGGGTTAACACACCTCCCTTTGCTCTCTCCTCCCATGTTTAGTTTGAGATAAAACTAAATTGGAGTCTTATTAGCACAAAGCTTTGAAAAAGCCCTGAAGTTTGTCTCTGATGACCCCCCTTACACGGCTATACTCTGCAGCAGGGTACTGTCATTGGGAAGACTAGGGCAGCAGAGGCACACAGCAAAGATGGTACATCTCGGGAGGAAATTTGAAATTCACTAAGTGGCAAAGATCCTGTTACAATAGTTTGTCTCCCCCACGGCCAGGACACTTGATCTATTAAATCATGGAAAACACAAACCCCGCAGTTCCAGTGCACTGGGAGGATTGTATTAAACTCCGTCAGCAATTATTGGTAATATGGGATAGAAATCTTTACTCTGAAAGTAAGCTTTAAAAGGTCATAATGTAATGGCTGTCACTGACGGTCTCTGCAGTGGCTGATTGCAAAGCAATAGAGAAGAAATGCAGATGCATAAGTTGAAGGCAAACCCTAAACTGCTATTTTTGTCATGGTGTTATTGGCAAAATTATAGACACAGCACACATCAGCCTTCTCCACGCTTGCTAGCCTTAATAAATTTACCTTTATTCTTCACCAAATTTCCTCTTCATTGTTGTTCTGTGAATGCTCATTATGAGCAAGCACAGAAATGCCAAATGAGACAGGAAAAGTGGGAAGCGTGCCAAGGAGTCAGTGGGAGATTCAGACAAGTTTTCCAGGCCCTTTACATTACCCACAGAAAATGTAATACACAAGTTAAAGCTGCACTGCCAGATTAGATCTGGAGCTGGACTTGGTGGCACCTTCCACTACAACAAGATGTGGAACGGGGATGTTTTGAGCTTGATTTAGGTGTTGGGGATTTGCACCCTGACAAATGCTATCAGCTGCCAGCTCACACCAGTACTAGCAGCCCCCAGCTCCCTCACACCCACAAGTGCAACAGCAGAGGCATTTCTGGGTGCCAATTCTTCATCCAGAGGGCACTCCCTGCTCAGTCACATCTGCGGTTCCCTTCCCAAGGGGGCCCTGAATCCCCTGCACCGAAGCCCTAAGGCAAATGCAGAACAGATTTCAGCTGTCCCTTGGCTGCTTCCAGAATCCCACTCACATACCACAGCCCGGTTATGCACAGCAGTCAGCAGAGTCAATCCCAATCCTTTCTTAAGGTAGTGCAGGTAAACTTCTTTAACTCCTCTTGCTCTCATACAGAATTTAAAAGGTCTTTGAGTTATTTAGTGCTTGGACTACAAGTTTTGAGGCAACATGTTATTGCATGCCAGATCCTACAAAGGCATTGGTGCGTGCTCTCTGCCCTCTCACCACTCGGTCTTGAATGACTTCACATATGCTATATACTAGAAATCATTGACAGTTACTGCAGATCCCTCACACGTAATAATTTGCAATCAAATAGCTTGCTGCATCTACTACAACACTTAGTTTATGTCACATTGAAAATAATTTCTGCTTAATTGAGCTAAGGTCAGCTCTTATTGAGAGTGCTGGCACAGTGACTAAATGAAGTTCAGCTTGTTTACTCTTAACTCATATTTTAACTTTCCTGAGTGTTAATGTGCAAGAAGCAAATTTTTCATACAGGAAACAAACAATCAGAAACACCCCGAGCCATACAGCTGTTTAGCTTCGCTCTACATTGTGTTGCTACACCTCTGACTATGCCCAATCCTATGAAACTAAAATGGTCCCCTCTTCCTGGAAAATCAACTTGTTATTGTAAATCATTCAGTAAGTTACTTTTAATAAAAGGCAACTTTTAGTTAACTGAAAGCTTCTCAGTGGATTCTGAATTAGTAGTTATCTTGCTGACAGGTAAAATTAATCAGAATTTTTTTTCTCTCCTGGTGAAAGAGTAAAACAATTTCTTGCTCAAATGTATTTGATTTGTGACAGAAGCTACCAGGAGGCATATCAGGCATTTATTTTCTGAAAAGCTAATACCAAGCTTAGTAAAAAATACTGGGGCTTGTGTACAGCTGTCTTTGCTGTTGAAGTGATTTTAAACAATAGAAGTTTGCAGCCTCAAAGCTGTTTTTCATCTTAGCCCTCAATACCATAGCAACCTAGCTGGGTGCAGAAAAGGCTGGCAGGTCCTGTGACTGCCGTTGTCCCACAGCACCCTGCCTGCCTCACACAAACTCACAAGCACTCCCTTCTTCATAAAAAGAAGATATTACTGCATGGGACTGAAGTGAGGATCAGCACACGGTGGTACCAGAACACAAATGCTACAAGTTTCTGAGCAACCCTCTTTCCTGCAGTTTTCAAACCAGGCTCAATATCTCTGCAGCACAAGCTGGGGCTTTTAGCAAAATGCAGCCTCTCAGGCAAAACCCCAGCTGGTTAATGTAACCACCGATGCTCTAAGGAAAGATGAGACAATTCCTGTATTGACCCAAATCTAAAGCAAGCCTGAATCCAAAGTGACCTTCAGCTTTAGAGGAGCAGGAGCTGCAGAGTGACATAGCACACATCAAAACATCAAACACTACATGCTGCCTCTCAGTCTTCTTACCTCCAGTCCCTGCGGCTGAGCCAAAATTTCTCTTTTCTCTGTGATCCCTTGTCTGTCACCACAGAAACGGCCCCACAGTCCTTTGGAAGGGCACAAGCCCCCTCACCACAAGCCCCCTCACCACAAGCCCCTCCTCCCCCCCACCCCCCTTTCCCAATCTCTTTTTGCCCATCAGCCCTGGGCAC
>NW_010400103.1:12644-13639 GCF_000710305.1 Buceros rhinoceros silvestris
CCCCACTTTCCCAATCTCTTGTTGCCCATCAGCCCTGGGCACCTGCCCTCTAACTCGAGGCTCTTTCACAGCTGTAAGGCGGCTTCAAGTCAGCTGTGTAGCAGCTAATTACAGCTGATAGGCGAGAGGTCGTTACTAGAGTGGGTGAGGAATGCACATTCTACCTTTCCAAATAAAATGCTGCTTGACCTGCAGCCACAATCACAACTCCCATCATATTATGACAGAGCATCCCAGGCTGAAGCCCTTTTTTCTTCAGGCATCTTATACCATCTGCCCCAAGTGAGATAGGAAATGGTCAGTTAAGCTCTAGAAGATTCTTACTGTCAAGTGCAAGTCTGCATATCATTCAGAATCCATCTGGGGTCACCACAGTGCTGCAGTGTTTGATCAAGGGAGGTTTTGTTGTCCACCTGTCCCTACGTATGCGTGTCATCTGCCACCATCCCCAACCCCTCCACACCCCACACCCCACCCAATTTACTTACAAAGGCTATTAGAGCATCTGCCTCAGTTCTGGAAAAGTCATAGCCAGATCCAAAGCCTTGGCCAGGGCCTGAAAGGTGCAGAGTAACACAGAGTTTATGTGGAAATTAATAGGAATTGGAGGTACGCAGCACTTCTCAGAGCTTGGCCTGGACAAGTCATACTCCTCCCTCCCAAAGAGCCAGTACCAATGTAAAATGCTGAAAATGAAAGCAATCTGTTTTAGAGACATCTGTGCATCTCTACCATGGTTTCCTAACAAGACATCTATCATTGATATCTATATGTCTACCTGTCATTCCTAATAGCTTGTGAAGCTGGCTGGCAAATTTCAAGGAGATTTGACAGAGTAGCAGGAGAATTGAGGGTGTTTGATTTGAACATGATTCATGGAAAGAGGAAGTGAGGCAGAGAAACGACAGCCACCCAAGCTGAACCAGCGTCCGCATGGTGGCTCAACCTCAAGGCACAAATCTTCGGGGAATCAAAGCATAAGACTGGCTCTACCG
>NW_010400103.1:13801-21040 GCF_000710305.1 Buceros rhinoceros silvestris
TCTGCTGGAAGTTTCCCTGTGAGTGGAGCAGGAGTCTCAGTGAGCGGAGGTTTCACAGGCAGCTAACAAATCACATGTACTTCCTAATGTGAAGGTCAGTCAGCTCTTGTGTTTCTGTTCACATTAGAAAAAAATAATACCTACCCTAGAACTGAAAGAGAAAAACAAGCCATGTCACTGCCAGAGTTCATCCTACCAGCAGTGACCTCAATGAGTGTTAGATCAATTCATTTAGAAATACTCATTTTCAGCTTAAAAACAACTAAAAAACTCAAACTGAATCAAGTGGAACATTGTAGTCACTTCAGCATCTTAAGATACTTCGTCCTGAAAGGTACAGGCACTGCAAAACAGGAGTCAAAAGCAACTCTATTTGATGGCATTTCAGCGTGTGATATAAATATTCATGACAAGAGTTAAGAAAATAGGTGGTAAATCATACTGAATGCCCTGTACCTTTGCCTCCCACGCCTGTTCTTCACTGGACTTCAAAACACAGTGGAGTTTATCTCCTCTGGTAGGATATTCACATGATTGCAAAAGAAAATTGCATTCATAGTGATAGCTTATTACATATCTCATTAGGGCTTACTATTTTCAGCCATTAGTAGCCATTTGAATGGACCTTGTATGTTGTGTTATGGAGGGAGGGTGGGAGCACACCATATGTGCAAGTATAAATGCATAATTCAAGATCTATTTTAGCTAAGACTAAACTGGTAACAATAATAAAGGCAGACTATTATGACAAGAGATGGACACTGTTCACTGTTATAAAGATTTGTATCCACATTTCCCTTATTTGTTTTCTTCCCTTACATGGTGCTCTTTACAGGCTTTTATTTTGCTCTTTATAATGGCAGAAGTATAATTATTCTTGTGAGAAGCTATGTTGCTTGTGCTATCTCATTTCTTTTCCCATTACTTTGTAAGGTAAATGAAAGAACAGCCTGTATGGTAGCAAAATTAATTTCTTTTTTCTCAAAGACAGCTTCTTTTTCTTTGTGTGAAATGGCCAACAGCAAAGCATTACCCTCAGTCTAGAAGAACAGCACTTGCCTTGGCAGCTCTCCCACGTGCCCACGGGGAAGCCTGGGCCCTGATGCTAGTGGGTGCTGCAGGGCAGCTCTGAAGCCTTCTGTTCCCACAGCACTCACCCAAGGGACCAATTAATGGGGTAATTTATCCTGGATCTAAGTTGGGATATAACCTGATATAATTTCCTGCTCTACAGGGCTGCGTAATAGGAAAGGAGGTTGAGACCAGTGTCCTTGCAACGTCTGGGGTACCTGCTTATAGCAAGACCCCAACAAACTGCTGGGATAGTTTACAACTCTTGAGCTGGTCTCTGTTACTCCTGGGGGACAAAGATACACTCCATGTTCCCCAAACCAGGAAAGCATATTGTGCTTTACGAGCAAATAGGTAGGGGAACATGTCCAAGTGCATCTGCCAAGTCTGAGTACATGATCTTGACATGATCTTGAACCTTGGATGACAGAAAAGGATTCAGTTCTCCCCATTCCCTTGATTCTCAGTGAAAAAACCAAGAATGAGGAACATTGTTGTGTAGTTAATACAGTCACAGGTGAAAGACCAAGGCTATAGCCAACCGTACAGAAGCATAGCAACCAGCAAACGGCCCTACGAAAGCATGCAGAGAAGTCCTCACCCCTCCCCCTTTGCTCCTCAGACCCAGAACTCCTCCCCATAAAATTCTTTTTAGTCTACAAAGATTGAGGAAATAAAGAGCAGGTGGAGCCAGCCAAGCTTTGTCCCATACCCCAGCTTCCACCAGGGATGAGGCCAGCTTGGACAGGCAGAAGGAAATGAGGTCAGTAAGTGTTGTGAGATACAGGTTTTCACCTAACAGTTGCTGTATCAGAAAACCATCCTTTCCACTTAAAAAATGTTACTGTTTATATACGCACATTATTGATTGCAAAGGACATCTGAATATCTTTGTGTATTGTTAAGCAGTTCTACAGATCTTGCTGGAGACATTCCAATTAGTATTGAAATTCAGCCAGGACTGTTTGTCTTAGCAAAGATTAAAACTGAGGCAAAATTTGATTTTGTCACTACGTTAGCCTAAAATGCTGTCAACATCTTTTTCTTCGTGCCAACCCTTCTCTCACCCCTCAAACCCATTCTCTTTCCTGCAGTTTTTGCAGCTGCATATTCTGGTCTTCAGCAACAGAAGATTTTCTACCTAGATAGAAACAAGCCCTCTCTACTCTCTTTTATTGGAAGGAAATTTTGACCTTTTAAGAGAAGAAAGAAGCGGACTTTCCAACAGCCATTTTAAAAAGCAAATGTGCACTAGCATACAAGTTAGCTGGGCATTGTCTTCTCTACCTGCTCTTTCAGGACTGCATCTAGCTTGATTTTTCTTCCTCTTCCAATTGTTCCCAAAAACTTCATAGCCCCCTGCAACACTGCACAGGCGCAAGGTGTGCCCACACCGCCGCTCTCCTTTGCCACCTTCTGAGGGGGCTGGAGGCCAGAGGCTGCTTGCGTACCCCTCTGTCCCCACACAGCACGGGGGCAGTTCTCAGTGCCACAGCTCGCCTGCGCTGTGAATCTGCTGCCAACCGGAAAGCAGCTAACAAAGTGTTACTACTCACGGGCAAAACTGCTCCTCTTCCCCTTCGTCCATGATTCCGCTGATGTCCCAGGGAATGCAAAGGTTTTGCTTTTTCCCACTGCCAAAGTCACTCTCCATGATGGAGATGGTGATAAATCACCGACCCTGCCCTTCGCGGGAGCAAGGAGTGCATGAAGCTGCTCTGTGCCTGCTGCCCCTCCGCTGGAAAAGGCTGGTGCAGGCTGGGCTTCCTCTGTCAGAGCCACTCAGGGGAAGGAAAATCACATAGAGCAGAGAAGGGGGGAGAGTGGTGGTGAGCTCTTGGAGCCCAATCACCTTTCATCATTTCACAAGTTGGAAACAAGATACAGTTAAGAGCTCATGTGCCCTGAGTGATTTACAAATGCAAAGGATGCACAGGAAGCTGCATGAGGTTTTCTTCTCAAGAGAAGCAGCGGGTTTTATTGATATTTTGTCCAAAATCCAGGCTTAGAGATGGCCCATCACATATAAGGGAGAGTGTTAAAGCACTTAAAAATACATTAAAACAGTTTTAAAACCCACATAGCTGGGGGATGGTGTTTCCTCCCAGCAGTCAGCAGAAGTGTAGGATTTAGCGCTTTCAGTAGCAGACTCAAAACCTCTCCAAGGCAGTAAGTGGAGCCTTGGATCCCAAGCCTAACAGTCACATTTGATAAGGATATATAGACTCGTTTTCTTAACCAGGCCAATTTACTACAGGGATAAGGGAGATGACACTGTGAGCATGGCTCTGTCTGTGTATCCACATCCCCTCTCAAGTGAAAAATGAGGAAAACAGCAGCAGTCTTCCACTAGGTATTGAACGAAGCCAGAACGCAAGCAGGGGATTCTTACACAACACCGTGAATAAAGTGCATCCCCTTCCTTGTGTGTCTCTTGTCTGGAAGGGGCTAACCACACAGAAACAAAGAGAGGGTCTTTGCTTACACAAGAATATTGTAAACTCACATTCTGAGTGTTTAAAGTCCACCTAAGGGGAACTTGAAATACAGTTGGATCAGAGAGGAAGGAAGATAAAGCTGTCAGGTACTTAGCCAGCAAGAACAGGAAAGAAAGAGAGATGCTGAGCACAGCGGAGCAGGCTGAGTGTCTCTGAAAGTTTTACCTCCATTTATGGAATACCAGAATGATTTAAAGGGATATTGTAAATTCAAATTCAGTGTTTTAAATTATTTAAACTTAGAATAAGTCCCTTGAATGGTCTATCCCTACACTGGTTTGGCTTGTTTCATCTGCTGAATATATTTCACCTCTCTCCTCTAGTACAAACTGAATTTGAAGAGGCTAGGGATTTTCTTTGAGAAAACAAGACCAAATTTGTTAGAAAATGAAGGAAACATTTTGTAAAAAATGGGACTCTGTCAGAGGAAGTGCTTTAAAAATCTTAACTGGGCTCAGGACTCTCTGGTGCTGAAGACCATTCCATGGCTTGAGAGACTCACAGTTCCCAGTTATGCTCTTGTCCAAAAGGGAAAAATGTGTAAGATCCTTGCACACAGCTCCATCAGGCAGGCGAAACGCTGCAAGTCAGATCTGTGATGCTGCAACAACAGCTCGTGGCTGGCCCATCAAAAGCAGTCTGTGTACGCTCTGCCCGGTGAGGTAGGGCTACACAGCATCCTGAATAGAAGCAGCAGAGCAAGAAGGGCACTGCAGATACGAAGGAGGCAGAGATGCCAGGAGAGCATCCATCTCTTGGCCACAGCCTTGGGGTGTCTGGAGAGCTGGAGCCTGAGGATGGGAGCTCATCAGCACCCTGCCTGCTGCTTCTGCAAGGTGACGATCTTTTATATGTTTTCCAAGCAAGCTGTGCTGGAAATCACTGTCAGCCTTCTCAGGGGAAACCAGCTCACTGCAGTGCCTTCCAGAGCAAATAAACAGGAGCGAGGGGCTTCGCACTGCATTCAGACTATTGGCAGAAATTGCACTGCTTAGCTCACCTGTGCATTGCCCACTTCTGCCTGTCCACCTCCTCCTGGCTGTCACTTGGTAAAAAGTAAAAACTGTAAGCTGGAAATGGGACTTTCTATTTTGTTTTGAGCACCGTTTGGTACTCTGAGCCCATGACACGTAGCCAAGGCTCTGAGGTACAACTGCAGCACGGACAGCAATGAAGAGAGCGAGCAGGGTCTGGACTGGGCACTGGTGCCCTGCACCTGAGGTGTTACAGAGGCTCAGGGACAATAGAGTATATAAGACACAGCAGCCCTTGGACTGCTACAAATTACCTTAGAAACAGTTCTTATTCCAAGCCCTAAAACACAGTTTTGAACTCTTGAAGTTACCTCTTCCTCCTGGCTAGTCCCTCTTTCCTAAGGTACCTCAGGAAGGTTCCTAAGGTACTTCTGGCAGTACAGAGAATTTTAATCTGACAGCATTTTTGTTTCCCTCTCTAGCTGGACTGTTCTTGGTGTTCTCTCTTCCTCCCACATCTGAAATAAGGAGACGTTTTGACAATACTCATATTGAAATTCCAAATGGTTGTGAGTGCATTACCGAGAACATTTTAAGGCACTGTGGCTCTTCAATTATTTACAGGAATATTATACGTTCCAGATTTGCCTTAACATAAAGAGTATCTAACAGGAGCAGAGAGAGAATAAGACATTTGAGACTATTTCTGAGACACCTAACATGCCACGGAGTTCCTCACCCGCCCTCCAAGATCTCTTTGTTCCACTCACTGCTGCATCAGAGAGTGTGTTAGTAATCGGCCAGGGATGAGAGAAAACCCTCCCTGGAGCAGATCATGGATTCTGCAAGGTCTTTTCCAATTATACTGAAAATATCGACTCCTCTGTTCATTTCACTTTGTGCTCAATTTCTAGTCTGAAAATCCTGGCATGGCTGGCACCAATGCAAATGTCTTTTGTACCACTAGGACACAGATGAACTTGTAGGTGGTCAGCAGGAGACCAGATGGCTTCTCTGAGCCCTGAGTGAGCAGGTCCCCTACCACTCCCAGTTCAGATACTCTTCCGGAATTGTTACTGCTGCTTCAATTTCCACGTGGACAAAATAGCAGTCAGTGGAGGTTTAGGAGTTCATTGCATAAAATGCATTCTGCATTACTATTTGGAGTCTGGTGAATGGTGAATCCCAGAATCTGCTCTTGTCCGCATGTATTACAAAACTAGGAAACACTCAGACCTTCTTAAGTGTTGCTGGGACAGTCACCACTCACTCGCCGGGGCTCTGTGGCTTTGAGCAACTTACTGCAGGTAACACTGCAACAGCGAGGAAGAAAACACCAAAATGTTCTCTATCCTTTGAGACTTACTTTCAGTCTGTAAGTATAATGATGCCTTTATCCCAGAAAGCCAGTTTACACTGACATGTACAGGAAATGTCCTTACCTGTACAGGTCTCCTCTTGGGACGGTTCTGCCACTTCAGGCTTGACCACAGCAGTGCCCCACTAACCAAAGGCATCAGAGCTGGCTTCATCCCTCCCACTTTTACCACCCAGAAATGCAGGTGATCTCTTTCAGACAGTTTAGGAGAAGATATTCTGAAGTGAAATGGAGAAAATTTACCTTATTTCATCTTAGACATCTGAAAATATCCCCTTCTTAGATATATGAATGTGTTGCAGTAATTTTCATCATTTGGTCATGACAGTTATGGAAAGTTAACCACAGCTCAAGAAGATGCATTTATATACTTAATTTGACTTCCAAGAGTGATTCCATAGAAACTCATGGGACTGCTCATACAGAGTTACAGAGATAGGGAAGGTTTTGTGGCAATGGATTGGTCTATACCCCAGTGAATTTTATAGACCTGCATCTTTGCCAGTTAGCCCTCTTTCTTCGGAAATTTCTTCTGCAGATTGTTCTGCTCGCAGGAGCATGGTGTATAACGGACTCACACAGGCTATATGTGTTGATGAATCACATGCTGCACAGCCACTCATCAAAGATTTGTATGCAAACCTCATTATCTTAAACCCAGCTGATAGTTAAAGAAAGGAAGGACAGTTAAAAGAAAGGAGGGAAAAGGAAAAAGACAAACAAGCCAGCATGCCTGTTGCTGAGAGCCTTTACAAAACTACATCAGAAAATTCCAATTAATTTTTCGTTTTCCCACTGAAAAAGAAAACCAGCCAACCCAAAGGCATTTTTAAAAGCTCCGTGTGCCCTGGGCATGCTCTGGTACACTCTCCCCTTCCTAGATCTTGTGAAAATAGAAAGCCCTGAAGAAAACTTAATAGTAGAGTCTCTGTAGCTCAACCACACTCCTTCTGGAGAGGGAGCCTCTGCTGATTGCAAGCAGTCCAAGGAGGAGAATTACTTTGGAAAATTATATTCCTACACCTTTTGTAGCCCAATCCTACCCTTTCCAAGCCAGGGGTGGGGAGATAGTGTGTCGCGGTTTGAAAAGGGGGCTGTTCCCCGTACCGAAAGGGATGCGACAGACTGGTGTGTTTTAGCTGGGAATCCTGCCAAAACACACACACACAAAACTTTTGATGCTCATTAAGGTGCTGATAAGAGCTTGTTAGGCTTTTTTGGCTAAGGAAATAATGACACATATGATCGATAGAAGCAGGAACGTTTAATAAGACAGATGCCATTGAAGTAAAAATCGGACTGGGAAAGGGAGAGAAAG
>NW_010400103.1:21099-21362 GCF_000710305.1 Buceros rhinoceros silvestris
CCGCCGCTTGCAAACTTCGCCGTGCAATGGCTCATCACGCCGCTGGGGGAGGAGGGGAAAGGCAAAAGTCCGCCCGTAGTCCGTTGCCTGTGCAAAGCTCGATATAGGAATTTTCTCCTGAGGCAAACCTTTCATGCAAATAGACCTCTTCTCCTCTGGGGTGGCTGTAGGAACCTCCACCAAGGAGGAACGCTGCTTCCAGCCTCCCCCACACACACGTCTGCGTCGCAGGCCAGCCAGGTTGCATCTTAGGGGAATATCTT
>NW_010400104.1:0-234 GCF_000710305.1 Buceros rhinoceros silvestris
TCTTCAAGAGCAACGCGGTACGTGGACACCACGGCGAAGCCCGCGGGCACCCGGCTGTCCCACAGGGACCCTGAGGGTGTCCCCTGACGCCCCTCTCCCCCCCAGCAGACCCTCTTCCCCGAGGTGATGGTGTCCAGCTGCCTGGAGGCGAATAAGAGCATGGCACACTCCGAGCTCATCCAGGTACGGGGCCACCGTGCCCGGTCGTGCCCTGGGGACCCCCGCTGTGCCCTG
>NW_010400104.1:545-747 GCF_000710305.1 Buceros rhinoceros silvestris
AAGGGCGCGTCCAATGGCAGGGCGCGGGCGGGACCGTGGCTGGGGGGGCGCAGCGGGGCCGTTGCTGATGCCCCCCACCCACCCCAGGACCCCCGGCACCTCCAGTACTTCGCCGACCTCACCGAGTCCAACATCTACTACGTGACGCAGGGCAAGAAGCTCTATGGGACACCCACCGAGTTTGGCTTCTGCACCAAAGTGA
>NW_010400104.1:959-1474 GCF_000710305.1 Buceros rhinoceros silvestris
TCTCTGCCCCGCAAGAGCCATCCTGGGCTGCCCCATGACAGCTCCAGCCTCTCCCCGCAGCCCTACAAGGTGCGGAGCGGCGTGAAGGGCCTGAAGCTGCTCTGCAGCGAGGACGAGCAGAGCCGGAGCTGCTGGATGGCAGCTTTCCGCCTCTTCAAGGTGAGCCCCGGGCCCGTGCCGCGGCCATGCTGGGGAGATGCTGGAAGATGCTGTGGGGATGTCGGAGGGATGTTGGGAGGATGCTGGGAGATGCCGAAGGGATGTCCTCATCCCTGTCCTGGAAAAGATGCAGGATGGGCATCCCTGTCCCCATGTGGGGTACATGTAGAGGTCCCCATCCCACTCTGGGTGGATGGGGAGGTCCCCAGCCCCATGCCAGGTGGGTGCTCCCCCAGGCCGCTGTGGGATGGAGGCCCCGTGGGACCCCCCAGCTCACGGGGCTGTTCCCCCCAGTACGGCATGCAGCTCTACCGCAACTACCAGCAAGCACAGGCGCGGCTGAGCCAGCCCCCCTG
>NW_010400104.1:1619-2028 GCF_000710305.1 Buceros rhinoceros silvestris
CCCCACGCCCCTGTTGAGTGCCACCCCCCTTCCTGCAGCCCCCGTGCCAGGGTGACCCCCAGGTCACCTCCCGCTCCTCCACAGCGAAGTGTCTCGGACAACGCACTGGTGGCCATGGACTTCTCGGGGTGCACGGGCCGGGTGATCGAGAACCCCAGCGAGGTGCTGACGGTGGCCTTGGAGGAGGCACAGGCCTGGAGGGTGAGTTGGGGCACACAGGTGGGAGGGGGGACCCCCCCTCCAAGCTCACCCTAACGCCCGCTCCTTGCTCTGCACGGCCAGAAGAAGACGACGCACCGGTACAGCCTCCCCTCAGCCTGCCAGAGCTCCCCGCTCAGCGCCGGTGAGCCGGGTAGTGCCGAGGGGGGGTCCCTGCCCCAGGTGGGGGGTCCCCCCCAGCCTGACGCCC
>NW_010400105.1:0-7891 GCF_000710305.1 Buceros rhinoceros silvestris
GGAAATCACGTGTGCACGCACCAGGGGAAAGTCGCAGATTATGGCTTTTTATACGCAAACTTACAGAGGCGCTTGATTGACATGCCTCGACTCCAATGAGGAGCTGAGAACCTGAGAGGAGGGTCAGTTTACTCCTTCCCCCACAAAGATAAAGAGACAAATTTTTCGTGCGCTCGGGGGAAGAGAAGGAAAGCGGCAGGGGGTGCTTAGTTCCCCCCCCCCGCCATCTTAAATTACAACATGGTATCTGCTGCTTAAACAAAATCCCAACATATAGTGGGTCAGGAGTGTTGACATCACCCAGCACCCTCACTGTGGTAAACCACTGTGCCATGCCATTGCTAAAAGCACTTTCTATTGACTGTTTCTTCTAAGAAAAGGAAGTGAGAGTAGTAAGACAAATTTAGGTAAGAGAAAGCTGAAGGAAATAGTCTGACAAAAAGAAGAAATTCAAAATGGAACACCAGCAAAGATAAAACACAAAATGTGTAATACACCACCAGCCTGAAAATAAACAAGGAAGCTTTCTGTCATTTTTTCAGATTTTCAAGTGCCCCAAAAATTTGGTCAAAAATTCGCCAAAAAAAAGTCCTAAACCTTCTATGAAGCAAACACAGCAACAGACCAAAATGATGCTGATTTTACCAGTAAGAAACTTGGAGTCCTGTTCTGCCCTGGTTTGTATGCTTACTGCTCCTGATTTCTGTGAGTGGTACCTGAGTATGTTTGATCCATACTGCTCATAAGAGAATGCAGGGTGACACAGCTGCTGAACTGAGACCTGCTATGGCCTATTAATGTGATTCTAAATCCTGTGTGAATAAAGCACTTGAATTGCTGAAGCTTCACTTCTAGACACATCAACATTCTGCGTTGCCACCAGCAAGGATATGGATGTGTTAGTCTTGGAGGGTGCTACAGAATTAAAAAGCTAATTTTGTGTTAGCAAATGGTACTGGATTTATGGCTCTGGAGGATAAAATGCTCTGAAACGGGTAACTAACTTGACATTTATACAGTGCCTTTTGTCCTGAGGATTTGCTCCATGTGCTTATCAAACTGTACACATTTGGCAGCACTGAAATACAGCCAACTTGGTGGGAAGCCCAGTGCACAAGAACGGAAGATGAGAATGAAGGTATTTAACCACACGCTCCAGGGAAAGCTGACTCTTGGGAAATGTAGTGTCAATATGGACCAGAAGGAGCCGTGCATTTCAAAGTTTTAACCCCAAGGCTGTCACAAAGACTATTGCAAAACAGTTTGACATTTCCCCTCTCTCATTCAGACAGATATAAATGTGTGAATACAGAGACTTTGTTTTATAACTTTATGTCTGGGCCACTGAGCCCTCGTACTAAGGTGGTGCCTAAGCTGCAGAACAGCATTTACACACTATTACTGCCAATCAGCTCACATTTGTCCATCAGTACAAAACATCCCTGATTTTAAACTGGTAATTTCCAGTGGGCAGAGGTGTTCTGTGGCCCACTCAATAACCAATTTCTCATCTGAGACTACAAGCAAAAGGCAAGGAAAAGAGCGTAAGCTTTTTGAGTCGGGGCCTAAACTAGTAAAATTCCAAAGATCAAACACCTTAATGTCATACGAATACAACAGATTGACTGAATTTGACTTCGAACCTGCTGTGATGTCTCCAACGTTCCCAAAGGTTGCTTCCTGCAGGGAGCAAACTGACACCAGCATTTTCAGACTCCCACAGTCAAGAGAGGATTTTCAAGGGAAAATCAGCACACAGCTACTGACCGCTGACAAATTTGGTCATCATTGTCACCATGGGTATGCTTTTTATAAACTGGAAATAGGAGTTTAACTTTTTCAAGCTCTGTGACCCACAAATGGATATTGAGAGCTTAGAAATCTGGCTCTGAGCTGTTCTGAATGCATCATGCAGACAGAGCTGAGTCAAGAACAGAAAATATTTCCACAAATACTTGTTTGAATCTGGAGTGCATTGAACTTCACAGCGTCCTTTTGCTTCTTCCAAATATTTAAGAGTACCAGCATGACCAGGCAGGATCCGCATAATCTGAGAAATTTTTGTTTCAGTCCATAGACTATGTGATAGGCTAATTGCATCAAACACTCCAGAAATTGGAAGTCAACCAGTTATACAAAATAAAGAGCACATGATCTCAACTCTCACGGTTATCAGGTGAAGGAATAGATCATACAGGTAGGGTCTTTGATCTCTATATTAGAGGACTGGATGGAATTTCAGCTTCAGTCATATCGGGGACTGTCTCAAAGGTATAACTCCAATGGCATGATAAGGACAACTCTGGCGGGCACCCCTGGAGGCAGTTAGAACACTGGTAATGCCTTTGACCTCTTCTCTCTTCATGTGGGACACTGCTTTTTTTTTTTTTTTAATTTTTATTTTGATCTTCAATCCTTTAAGTGCTGTAATTCACATAAGATTCTGGAAAATGCTTTGTGGCCTGTTTTGTATGGGGCGAGTGTTTTGTGGACCATCATGATCTGATGCCTATCTGCTGTTCTAGAGTGCTGAACTTAAAAACCTACTTAAGGACTTCCTACGGCCTTCTGATCCTACCAATTTTTATATTCATTTTATTAATATTGATCCAATATATTCTTGAATGTTACCATTTCTTCCAAGAACATCCTTAGCCTTTGAAGTATTATTCTGTTCTCCTGATATTGGTTGGATTAGTGGCGTAAAAAGAGGAGGTAATTTTTTTTACATCAACTTGAAACAATTTTTACATCAATTTAAATGAAAAAATCATTACAAGTTTGTAAATAGTTTTGGTCAAGTTCTGTTCATTCTTCAGTAGAAACAAAGTTTTCAATAGAAGCAAAGTGCTCCCATACAGCACTCTTCTCATGTTTTCCCATGTGGTAATTGCGTGAAAGCTTCATTAATAACTTTCAAGAAACCCGTTTCAAGTAATTAGCTCTCTAGCTATTCCGTCAGTCAGTCTGTTGGTACCAGAGTTCATGACACCAGCAGAGAGGACAATAATAAGCAAAATTGACAAGATGCACTTTGATGTACTGCACTGTTATTGAAAAATGTAAATTATCGATTTGCACAAAGAATATAAGCAGCAGAGATGATAATTAGATTTTGCCTCAAACTGTTCACCTTTTATTCAAATGTAATGACAACTAATTTGGCATCAAGGCAGCATAAACACCTTCCTTTTTGGAGAGCAGCATATGGATTTTGTTTTCTCAGAAAACAAGGGAATGGCTAGAAGTATATCTCCAAGTCACATGTGCTTCCAAAAACATTACATTGTGGTGTTTCAGGAAAATGAGTACAAGAGCCCAGCTAATGAAATAAAACAAATTAATTTGTAAATGAAAAAATAGTACATACAAGTGGATCAACTTTGCCAGGTGCTGAATGATTTTCATCATGAACAACACGATCAGTTTCAAAAATTGTATGAGTTTCCAGCTAAGATTTCAAAATTAGAATCCAGAAGACTAAAATCAGTATTTTCTCTGCACTCTTAATTTGCTTTTATCTTATGGCAACAAAAATATTTATTACTTTAAGAATCTACCCCATATTAGATTATGCACCATCAAAAGAGCTCTCTGGATGGCAAAAGGCATCCCTCAACCCCTTTTCACCAAAATATAGATGCCAACGTGGAAAAGAAAGGACTGAGAATACCTAGACTCACTTATTTTCTTATTTTCTCCTTCTCCTCCTCTCAGAACCTCAGTTTTACTAAAAATTACAACACGCAATGTCTTCTACTCAAGTAGAAAAACATTCAGAGAAGAATTTACATACCACAGGAGAAAAAAAATCTGATCACAAAAGCAGAAGTAATAGAAATGGCAATGAGTGTAAGATCAACTCATGACTAATAGAATTTCTGCCACAAATCAAAATTTAAGAATAGAAGATGATAAAAATCAGGTGGATTGCTAAGGTATAAGCAATCGATATAATGTGGGCACAAAAAAATGGAGATGAAACCCTACTATAGCTCTGGTAAAACAAATATTGAAGACAGTCTACAAGGCACTGGCTGGACTCAACCCTGAATATTGCATACAGTTCTGGTAAATCATGCTCACAAAAGTCAGAATAAAAAGTGAGTCCTACTTCTGTTGTATGTGTAATAAATGGAAGATAGATAGATAGACAGATAGATAGATAGATAGATAGAAGGAAGGAATAAAAAGGTGAAGCACTATGTTTACAGGCATCCTTCTGATGCTTTTAAAGGTTTTTTTTTTTAAATTGTACTGATTTTTTTTCTCTCTCTTTTACTTCCTATCATGAATTGCCTCAGCTCATTATGACTTTGTAATTTTCGGGAGCTATATGATCCTCTGTCTACCAGAACAAAAGAGAATTGCCCTATCAAGAAAACCTATTCTAAAGGAAATTTGTGGACAGAACCTGAAGACAGAACTGTTGTGTACTTATACTGGACTAATTAGGTACATCCAAATCACAGCTGCACACCCGTGTAAAAAAAGCTTCCTGAATTAGACCATCAGTCAGCACTTGTATACAGTTGAAATGCTTTGTCACAGGTAGAATCGGGCAGACAAAGAAGCATCTACCTGCACACCTGCAGATGAATGCTTTCCAGTGCTACCTCAGAAAAGTATACCTCCCACAGCTTAAACTTTTTTTTTTTTAATTTTGAAAAGAGATTTCTAATCTTTAGAGCTCTGAAGAACTTACACTATGATACAGAGAAAAACATCAAGAGTATTTCCACCAGGGTATCTAGTGTCTTGGGTCAAAGGAGCAGAGCTTGTCATATAAACTTATCCGGTATTAAGAGGTCAAGGAAAGAAAACAGGGGTTCTGCACAAATTCTTTGCTGAATCAACCAAAAAAAAAAAAATAGGACAGAAACCCCAATGATACTCATCAGGGCATCTGTGAAACTCAAATAATCATCCCCTGCACAGGTACAGCCCCTCAAATAAAGAATGCTATCCCAATGGTTAAAGATTTATTAACAGAAATATTATTTCTGCTTCTTGCAACTGCAGCTTTTTTCAACTGATTGAAGAAAGACCACTAACATCTTCAAACACAGCAGAATTTGAAATTAATGGCTCTGGGAAGATGATCAACAGTATCAAACTGCATAGATGTCAGTGTAAGTATCTCTTCCTGTCAGAGACATCTCCTTGGTGTGTATACTACTTAACTGTGAATCCTCAAAGACACTGCCTTGATAGACTTTATTGGTGACTGACTGGAATCCTTCAATGAAACTAATCATCTTGTGATGCTGTGTGCTGCCAAACACAGGAACTAGAGGCAGAAAATAGCATGGGCAGCATCATGCCATACTGTTCAAGAAAAATATTGCAAAATCTTTTACTTACAAAAGAAGAAGAAGCTCCTCTAGTGAAACATAAAATAGATCAAATTCCAAACAATCCACACAGCAAAATAAACCAAAACATCTGATAGGAAGAGCACATGAATTAAATATAATCCATACAGAGTAATTGCAACCAGCATTCACTATCTTTTGTCTTAAGGCAGATTACTGTGTGTTGAGGAGAAAGCCGTCAAAATTCTAGTATGTACATTGAGGAAGCAGAACTCCCTTTAAAATTTACATTCAGGAAAAATGTATGTGACTGGAAAGAACACTGAACTCCTTGGTACAACCATCTTATTCAGAATTACACTGAGAGTTCCAATGGCAGCTAATGACATTAAAATATTTAAGAACTCTACTCCTGTGAGATTTGAAGTAATAGTTAAAATGCATTCATTAAACAAATCACTGGTGGTGAATAGACACCCTGGGGATAAATAAGCCTGATACAAATGAACTTTCTCCCCAGATTAAAAATGTATTTGCCTACGAGATTCTCCCTCTGTCCAATGTTACTTTGAAAATGTGAATTATACCCTGAAAAAGGTTTCTGTGACACCATGAACACACATATTTAAAAGGCTTCATTCACAAAATGAATAAGGTCAGCTACATACTTAGATCTTTAGTAATATGGTACAGCTTTTTTTTGAAAAGTATGTAATGCCATAGATGGACAGATATGCTTACATGCTCAAGTTGCCATTCATAGCTATACCAATCTAAATTGTATATGCCAAGGAGAACAAACCTCTTGTCCACATATCTCTGTAGATACAATCTGGTTTAGCATATCAGGAACAAATCTGTCTTTCATCTTGTATTGACAATTCACTGAATAGATTTTTATGGTAAAATATAGAAAAACTGGAACACAGCATATTACAGATAAACTTGGGAATTGGCTTGCCAGAATAATAAGACAAGTTTCATTCTGTAGGCAATCATAGTGTTTTCTATGGCCAGAAATTAATCAGAGTGGCTCCTACTTACCTGTCTGGCAGGACTGGCAGAAACGCAAAGAAACTGGTAGCGCAGGAGGAATGCATGCTGCACAGGCTGTATCTCCATAACCCCCTTAGCGCACTGGAGCCATCCTGTTCACATGCAAAGTGGTAGAAATGGATTGCATAGCATCTGCAATTTGAGTGGTGGTATGAATTCAACTGTACCTTGAAATGTACTTGAAATGCTTTCTCATCAAGTGGAATCAAGGCTGAAATACTATGCCAGTGTCCCCCACGTGCTGTGTGGACAGAGGATGCCTTCCTCAGGAAGAAAATACATCCTCTCAGAGGATCCTCTGTACTCACTACATGTGCATGAATTTCTATTAGTAACAGCATGTGCAGCGGGGACTGTCATCTGGGATGACTGTACATAAACCTACTTCGTGTCACCTATTGGATACAGATTCATCTTACGTACCTATGACTAGCAATTAGCATCAAATTCATTGCCAAAACCCACAAAATACAAATATATACTCCTAGAACAGTAACAGAACACAGCAAATCAGTCTGTTGTCCTTCTTTCTTCATGCTGTACCTGCTGCTAATGTAGACACTAGTTACAGACATTGACATGATGGGATATAGGGTGTGCAGGGCTCCATCAACTAGGACATAATTTATGTCAATGATTTCCTAAAGGTAAACAATACTTTTGTTAACTATTATTTTAATCATTAACTGTAACTGCTCTGAGATTTGGCACTGTGATTTCACTATCACTAATCAATCAACTTCATTCACTCCTCTTCATTTGGACTTGTACTCTTCTTTGTCCAAGCATCCTTGAATGATTATCTCTCTCATCACAAACCCCAATTTACTGACTCAATTGCTAATTGATAAGATGTTCTGTCATACAATTCTCCTTATGAAACTAACCCAGTCATTGGACTTCTTTACTGGCCATATAACTCTAAACAACTCTCAAGTGCCTTTTTAAAAAAATAAAATAAGATTTTAAAAAATCTGGAGGTGTTGCAGTCTTTCTCCAAAAGATACACGTTTATATTAAAGTTGAATTCTCCTTGATAACCTTGCCAGGGCTTTCTTTACTGTCTTGGGTAATAACCAAGCCTATACACCAAACTCACAACCTAAATAAAACACTCTCCCTCTCCATCAGAACATTCTTGCTCCTTTCCCTGCTTTGTCTTGGATACTAACTGAAACTCTGCAGTACTTTCCTATGATAACCATCCCTTTCATTAACTACAATCTTTCATTCATCATCTTATGACGTAATGATTTTTTTTATCATCCATGTAGTTTAAATTACTGGAAAATCTATTATTCATCTTGAAAGCCACTCTAAATCCTCTCACCGCCCTTCTCATTGCTATTTCTGTGTTGAATAATTGAGGTGGTATTGTGCATCCTCACTTTACCCTTTTACTGATTACAACCCCTTGGATAATATTGCTTCCACTTCTTAAGTTGACTTAAACTTAAGGTTACTCTGATTCTTGAAGGACTCATTTTAAGCCCTAAGTACTTTTATTAATTTGTAGGGAA
>NW_010400105.1:7956-13361 GCF_000710305.1 Buceros rhinoceros silvestris
TACTTTTATTAATTGGTAGGAGAAAAAATCTACTGAATAAAACATGGTGGTTTTTTTTTTTTTGGAAAAAAATTATTTTTTTCCACGTAACTATGGATTTGTCTTAAAATTTTAAACACATTGTTATTTTTGTTATTAAAAAAAATTATTTAGCCGAAGAAGAGCTGAGTGGAAGAACAAGTATTTAAATTAACAGAAAAAAAATTATTATCGACAAAGGACTCCATGACACAAGGACATACAGGTGATGTAGCAAAAAATGTTGACTGTGCAACTGGTTATAACTCTAAAGGATGTTGAGAATTATAAACAAACAGAAAACCTTGTACATGCATTTTGAAGGGCTTGATCCTACCATCATATATAATTGATCATGTATATGGCTGACCATCACCAACTTTGCAAAATCAACTAAAGATATATAGCTTTCACATGAGATGTCTTATTCACGAGAGCTTCTACCTTGCAAATCAAATATCTGTGGTTGATATTAAATTCATTCATTCATTTTTTAAATTAAAAAATTAAAATAAAGAAAAATATGGTGCTTCCTTTTAGAAGGGCAGGTAGAACTATCAATGCAAGAAAAGAAGGATTTAAACCATCTTTAGAACCATCAATACAGGTAGAGATTCAGGTACCTTACAGATTGCTCTTGTAATGATGTAGGAAAAAAACAATCTGTCTAGTTAAGTACATGGACAAGATAGAGATTCTTTTGAGGTCTCTAAAGACGTTCATGAAAACAGACAGAAACAGCAATCCACTGTTTTATTTATTCAATGAATAAACCAATGCTGAGCCCTTAGTGAGGAATTTTCCTCTACTCTGAAACCTTTGACACCTGAATACATTTACTTTTCATTTCCTACTTAGCTGTAAACTTTGATTGGACAGTCCTGTGCCAGTCCACCCAACTCTGGACACTACCACCCCTTCCAAAAAACAAACAAACAAAAAACCCCCAAACCCTTTAAAAACAAAACCAACAACAGGACTGGCATCAGCATAAATCCACTTTAATTTATCTCTTTTCCTTCTATACTTGAACAGAATATTCTTCTCAGGGGCTTTTGCTTTCCCTGGTATTAAAGGTAGAAAATATATCAGGGATTAAAGATACCAGCCATTCCTATGAGAAAGGCTTCCTGTAGACAGTGGACTGTAACATTTGATCAGGGAGGTGCCAAGAGATGAAGATTACTATAGTCTGATTTGCTTGATTGCTTAGTGATTTCATCCTTAGAAGGAAAGGATGTGGTGGTTCCTGGCTGGGTTATATACTGCCCTGCATGGGGAAGATACACCAAAGAGAGAAATTATTCTTAGCTTTAGTTTCCATGACCATGTAACATAATGGGGGGCTCATGGAGGATAAAAGAAATTATTGCCTTGCATCCTAATGGGCCACCTCTGCTCCAACACTGATGTTCATGTGCAAGTAAGTTATAGGAAAGATAAGAATCCTGTGAAGCTGATGTCATCACTTCTCTACTGGAAACCTGACCTGAAACATCACATACTTCAGCATCCTTTTGACAGAGCAGCTACAGTAATGTAACCAGACAGCTGGTGTCAGACAACGGAAAAGATCGCCATTAACACATTTAATTGTTCATAATTTTACTTAAGTGTCCAACAGGAATCAATATAACTGAGAAGAAAGGGGCCTGTTTGGGGGTTTTTTTAAAGTATTTTCCTCTGTCCGGTATTTTGCCCACTGCTTTTGGTTTAGGTATTCTGAGAAGAATGCAATTAAAGCAACATTCACATTTAAGCATAGTAGTGCTTTTCAATACAGAGTAGGTGAGATGGTTTTAAACTAGACAAACTCAGCAAGAATAGAAAATGTTAACAGCTTTTTACCACGGGATTTTCATGGGACAATTATTTTGGGGTTTTTATTTAACTCTGAAATATATATATATATTTTTCCCCTAGAGCTCTACACCTTCTTTAGAAAGTAATTCTGTCAAAATACACACACCATTTCACAGGTTAAAGTGTCTCTGAATTGCTCAGGAAAATACACCTTCGAAAGGTGACAGAATGTCTTTGCTAACAGAACTATAGCTCTCTGTGCTTTGTGGCATTGTTCCACTCTCTTGATGGTTTGCAGCTGTAGAGAGCTCAGGAGAACTGCATGACCCTATGCACGTCTGCAGGTCTGGAATGGGACATGCTGCTGCTATTAGACCTCAGTGTGTGGGAGGCGAAGTTTTCTGTATGCAAGTAAAACGTATGGTTCTTCCCAGCTTTCCCTTCTGAAGCTTGCACTGAGGCTACGTTTTCCCCATTTTAACCCAACTGCCATTCAGCAAATGTCACCCGATGAGCTTCGCAGCACACGGCAGTCAGTATGTGTACCTCATCTTCCTTTCTATTGCATACAAGGAGAATACTTTCAGCCTTCAGTCCCTAATTAAAAAGCAGTGAGGCTGGTATCTTCTTCCATGCCTGTGCAAGTGACACAGAGCATCACAAATGACCCTCTGCTGGACAGAGGGAGGGTGAGCTTTGTCGGGCTTTGTGCTTCAATTACAGTTCCATGCTGGCAGCCAATTTATTCCAGTTGCCAAAGCCCTTGTTTTCCTACATCCAGTCCCTAGTTACAGAAACCATAAGCTCTGCTGATCTGTGGCAATGAGCAGCAGGAAGGAGAATCTCAGTCCTCTCTGGAAAGAAAGAGGAATTAATGGTTAGACCTCAGGGGGATGGAAAAGGACTTTAATTACCAGTCCCCAGGGAGTTTAAGAGATGGTTTGAACTCCAACACTGATGCATAATTCTGACATTCAGACACATCAAAGTTTTGAGATTAACCAACATTGCTTTTGTTGCATACAGATAGCTGAAGACTCTAAATAAGCAGCATAGATTTACATGTATTTCCACTCCCAACTGCACAAGAAGATAGCTTTTACTTGGTAATTTCTGAAAACTGTACCCTGAGTTTGTCCCTGTTTTTAATTCAGTCTTTTATTTAATTATTTATTTTTCTCTCTCACTTTCTTGATATCCCCAAAGTTGTTTTTTAACTAGTGAAAACAATAGGTTTATAATAATTACTCTTATCATGATATTTTGGAAATTATTTGAAATTATTTAGATCTAAATTTAGGTACAGAAAATTGTATTACATTGACTTCAATGATGGGATTAGATTTGCATTGTTAACAGCAGCATAAGAATACCATACTAAAAGAAGCTGATGGTTTTAGTTCTGTATATCGTAATTTGAAAGTGCTTTCTACAGAACTCCTTTAAAGGAGCTGCTCATCAGCTCCATGTTGCCACAGAATTTGAAGTACATAGTTTGCTTGCTTTAGAAAAAGTGCACTTGTTCTTCTAGGTCAAGGAGGTATAATATCAATTAGAGTACTAAGAGAAGACAACATAGTCTATTAGACAGCTGCTTTAAAACGCAAGAACAAAATCATACTTTAGAAGAACCACAGAATCAAGTCAGAAAAAAAAAAACACTTAAGCAAGAGAAGAGAGATGTTCCCTTCTTTTTACGTTCATATTTAAGACACATTAATATTACTGGAAATTATATTCAAAGAAATGCATTTAAGAAAACCAACAAAGATCAGAAGAAACACTGTGAACCTGTTTTAAAAGATGGAAGCAAACAGGAAATGGAAAAGGCAAGTTGTGACGAGAAAAGAGAGCCTCCTTTCCCAAATGAGAGAGATGAGTCATTAACAACTAACTATTAAAAAGGAACCGGAGGGATGTGACAGCAGTAGCGATAGCTGGGGACCATGGCAAAAGGAACAATCACATTTCTGCTATGAACAACAAAAACACAGTTAAGTTTGAAAGACACAGTCTCTGGGGAAGGATGGGGTCCTGTAAGTCTCTCCCTGGAGTTCCTGGGGTCACTGCGCCATCACTGACACTTGTCTCTGCCACTTTATGCAACTTTTTTACTTTTTTCCAACAGCTGCTTTACTAAGACAGATCAAATATAGGAGAGGAGCCCGATTCCTCAAAACACCTCCATTAACAGACATAAACTGCCCTTACCCCCATGTCAGTATTTTAAGCAAAAAAGCTAAAAAGCATTGCTTTTTGTTAGTTCCAAATTCTGTGTTGTGTCTTCCCTCCCTCATAAAGCTAAGGTAAACAATCCTAGAGCTAATGGAACAGACGAGGCAAAAGAAGTTGGTATGATGCAGAGAGAAGCAATACAGCAGAAGATATGAACTAAGAAACTGATAATTTTATTTGCTTCAGAAGATCAGTGATCGCTTCTTCCACTGCATAATACTTTCTCATAAAACCTTCTGAAACATGTATGGAAAATTATTCTCTCCCAAGAGTCTTTTCTCTTCCATACTCACAAACAGGTCTTTTTGCTGCTTTGAAGAGGAAGAAATTATTGCTTTCTTAAAATAGGATCCCACTGCACTGGTTCCTCATTTTCTGATTATTATCCTTGGCAAAATTGTTTAAGTTGCTACTAGATAAATCACGTTAAGCTAACAGTAAAAGAAGAGTCAAGCAGACTTCAGCAGCACAGACAGATCCAGACAGCACTAGTAACAATTTTCCAAAAACTAGCTTATCAATTTATTTTTGTTCAGGCTGACCACGAAGCATTCTGCACTGGTAGTTGGCAATCACTGTAAAGGGATGCTAAGGCTGGTATTTCAGGCTCCTCATTTCACTTATTTTCATTCACTCATTTTCCCCATCCTAATTATGAGTACTCTATGCTGAGTCTTACTGCACTGTCCCTGGTGTGTTTTATTCACCTACATGCCCTTGAACCCATAGCATAACTTGGGCACATTTGAACTGTAGTGTTTCATTTGCAATGTTGTGCTCTGGAGCAACCCAGCAGTAAGCACATATTCAGAACAGGCTCGATCGTGGCTTTGAAGTTACAACCTGCACCAGGGATGCTGGAGAGACTGCTTTGGAGATCGTGCCTGCTTGATCCTCACAGAGAGCTCAGTCACGTGAGGAAGAGATGGGAAGTCCCAGCAAAAGGTCCTACAAGCACCCTAACCTTGCAAGACAAGTAAGGAGCCCTTTACTTCCCAAGAGTAAAAGGGATATCTGAAGGGTGCAGTGTCCACATCTGGGACTGCCCCACCATCAGCATCTCCCTGATAACAGCACGGCCAGGAGCTGCCTAGCCAGCTGTGTGGTGGGTACCTAACCTCTAATTTCTTCTTTGCAGCTAATAGCACTTCAGGAGAAAGCCTCAACAGATTGCTAAGGTGTACTACAACACAAACTCAGTACAAGTAACTCCTCCTCAGTAAACCATTTTGAAGGGAGAATTCAGCCACGGGCATCCCTGCTGCTAATCTCACTTGTAAAATATAATGGACATGAAACAAAGCAAAAAAGCTGCCCTCCTCCCTTCCCCCCCCCCCCCCCCCCCCCCC
>NW_010400106.1:0-938 GCF_000710305.1 Buceros rhinoceros silvestris
TGCTGCCTTTCACAGAGTGAGATAACTGGTAGAATTAGTCTGATAACAAAAGCACAGCTGATACCGATTTTACAGAGGAAAGAAATGTATTTTCTACTCACCAGCAAGTTTATGTCACCAGGCCATAGAAATGAGGCTGATGTTGAAGATTTTTAGCTGAATAGCCACTTCTGTATCAACACTGTTGGGGCAGAACTTGCATTTCTGTAGGCTGTTGATGTAAGTTGATCTAACAGTTACCTTGCGACTGGAAGCAAAGAAGCTTTGAAAAACCTGAACAAGACAAAGAGCTGATCCCTCAGGCCCAGAGGCTTGCCTTGCTATCATAGTGCCTACCATCTTTTGATACTTTCTTGAGTGTATTTTTCTACCTTACAAAAAGGACAGTGACATAAACAATGGCATAAGATGTGCCGTTACAATATTGGTGTAAATCTGTGTCAGGAATTGCTGGGCATCCAATCCAAACATCAGACTGAAATTCTTGTGATTCTGAAAAATGACATTCCTGTTCCGGCAGAAGATCAGAAATAGCACTCAATTAAAGTATTACTGATAGAGAGGAGTGTTTGGATGGAATAAAGAATCTTAAGATTATAATACCGCTACTGTTCAAAAACAAATTCTGTGAAAAATATGTAAATAGTGGCTAGCAAGTGGAGGTGTGGGGGATTGTGGGGTTTTGGTTTGGTTTTTTTGTTTGGTTGGGGTTTTTTCTTTGTTTTGATGGGGGGGTTGTTAGGTTTCTTTGGTGGGTTTTTTTGTGGTTTTTTTTTAAATTGCTCAGTGTTACAGGCTGGGGGAGGAGTGGCTGGAAAGCTGCCCAGCAGAGAAGGACCTGGGGGTGCTGGTCGACAGCAGATTGAACATGAGCCAGCAGTGTGCCCAGGCAGCCAAGAAAGCCAACGGCATCCTGGCTTGGATCAGGGACGGGGGGG
>NW_010400106.1:1145-1455 GCF_000710305.1 Buceros rhinoceros silvestris
GGCTATGAGGAGCGGCTAAGGGAACTGGGGGTGTTTAGTCTGGAGAAGAGGAGGCTGAGGGGAGACCTTATCGCTCTCTACAGGTACCTGAAAGGAGGTTGTAGAGAGGTGGGGGGTCAGTCTATTCACCCTGTAACAAGTGACAGGACAAGCGGAAATGGCCTCAAGTTGCTCCAGGGGACATCCAGGTTAGATATGAGAAAAAAATTCTTTCCAGAGAGGGTTGTGCAGCATTGGCATAGGATGCCCAGGGAGGTGGTGGAGCCCTGGAAGTATTTCACAGACATGTGGATGTGGTGCTGAGGGACAT
>NW_010400107.1:0-2463 GCF_000710305.1 Buceros rhinoceros silvestris
CCCTGTCACCGGCTGGGACAACGCGCCGGGAAGATCTGGAGAATCAGCAAGGGAGTGTGCGGCTACAGATTGGGAAAGCTTGGTCACTGCCAGGGGTCGTGCACATTGCCTGAAAACTGTGGGATCGATCCATCATCACTCCAATTTTGTCTGGCAGTAAATCCCAGAATATAGATTTCCAGGAAAATGTTCACGCTCTCATAATGGCACAGCTGCTCAAAATCACGTCTTTCAGCCTCTCTCAGCTGACATTCAGCAACTTCCAGGTTCTGGAGGGCAAAACATAAGTCATTGTGCCATCACAGAGAAAGGCTGGAGGTCTCTCTGGCAGCAATACCCCTGGGCCATCACGGGACCACAGGTCTCTGAGAGAACTTAGTCTCTCAAAGCACGAAGTGCTGAGCTGAAAGCAAGCTTCCTTGCTAGGCAGAAATATTTTGTAGCGTGTATTTCTTGGCAGTTCTTGCCATTCCCAGATATGTATTGAAATACAGTAATTCATAAATGGATTACTGTGACAATGTCCACTGAGAGAAATGGGATAGGCTATCTTGGCTTGGTGTAAGTGACAGTGGACATTTTTGTCATTCGTAACTATTGGGCATACTTCTTAGCATAAATGTTAGCATTCACAGGAGACTTGAGTTTAGAGAGGAGGCAAACTCCTGGAAGTGTTTCTCTTGTTAGCACATTTCTCAGTTTGCCTACACTGCTTGAGGCAGCTGTTCTAGGAAGGTACAGGAAGGCTGCAATGTGCTTCTGTTAAGGTTTAACAGCAAGAAGATGTAGTCCTTATTGCAGTATTGCCCATATTTTCATGTAAGTTGCTTCATCAGGTCATTGTATAAATATTTAATGCTATGAAAGAGAGGATTCATCCTTCTGAGACTCACAAGACCTACAAAATGAGAACACAGGAGGTGGAAGAGCAGTTATCCATAGCAACCCTTGGAAACAAAGATAGAGGTGAAGACAAACGCAGGCTAATTATAAATATCCATTTCTGATCTATATACAGCCTAGTAACATGTACAGTGAAATTTATTACAGGAAACAATTTATGCTTGTACAGTGGAAAAATTATATATATTTAAGAGCCTTTGCATCTAAGTATCGGGCAAGTTTCTAAACAAAGCTCAAACCTGACTTTTTATACTCAAAATCTCTCTCTGGTGTGGTTGAATCAAGACAAAAACAGGTACCAGAGATATCAAGTAAAGAGTTTGTTTCTCTCTAGCTATGTCTTTTTAATCTCCTAGTTGTAAAACTTACATATGCCTTTCTATATTGCCTATCCCGCATTGGCCTTCTCAGCCATCAGCGCACTTGCAGTAAGCGTGGGAAAAGCCCTTCCCAAATCTTCGTTTGCAAAGCCAAGCCGTGATGATGATTTGGATAGGTAATTCTAAATAGGCTTAATCTGCCCTATTCAGTTAGTTACTATCACACTTGCCATATAATAGTTGTAGTGTTCTTAAGGATTAATCATAGACTAAAATAATAAGCATGGTGCTGACAGATGTTAAATTTGCAAATATCTTGAAAAACAGAGCCTGACTTCACCACTGTCTTATATTATCACCTGATGCAAAAAAAAATTGCATTATCCGGTTTATAAATGTTTTGGACCAAAACGTAAAGGTATCTTGAAGATAACAGCAGTTATCATTGTTTGAATGGAAATCGGATGACCTTTCTTAAACCATGGCATATATATGGTATATAAACTCCTAAGGTCCATATACTCTTCTGAGACTGAGTTTCATTGTGATAGTATCCTTCCTCCTGCTGAATTTTTCAGAATCGCAAAATCATTTTAGTTGGAAGAGACCTATAAGATCATGGAGTCCAACTGTTCACCCTGAATTCAATCGTTCACCCTGGTCATTTGTGTTACCATGTTTATAGAATTGCAAAATCAACATGTTTTGGGTTTGTTCGGCTTGTACATTGCAGTACTGCAGCGTTACTGCTGTCACAGCGGTCTGATGTCTTATGAACACACAAATTGCATAGGAAGAACCTCAGATTTATGTGGCATTTCCTCCAACAAACTTGACTCCATTGGTCTTACCCAGCTCCAGTTTAAGCACTCATAGTACTTCTAGTTCTATCCTTCTTGGCCATTTACTATTTAATTCAAGCAATATGTGAGTGCTGGTATAAAAAGTGTACAGGTTGCTTTGTCAAAGCACATAACTCTGTAAAGAAAGGGTGTTCAGGATCAGTCAAGAGATAGGAGCAGTATTTAAAAGATTTATGTAGGACTCCTACCCAGAGGAAGGGATGAGTGAGTGAGGTAAGTCTCTTGGAAGTGAGTGAGCAAGGGGTAAAAGTTCCACCAATTTTTTTGTGGAGGTGATGGACCTTTTCTGGTTAGGATGAGTTTCTCCCTGATCTTAAGGGGGAGAAAAATGCTCGTGCCTGATCTAAAGGAGTGTATTGTTTCCTCTGTAATGGCTT
>NW_010400108.1:0-692 GCF_000710305.1 Buceros rhinoceros silvestris
GTGTGTGAGTTGTCTGTGTTTTGAGGGGGTGGCTGGTTTCTGAGGGGTATTGGTTTGGTTTGGGAGAGAATTTGCTGGTTTCTGGGGGTTTTGCTGTTTTGGGGGGAGGTTTTGCTGATTTTGGGAGGTTTGATCTTTTGGGGTTTTTTTGCAAAGGTCTTGAGGGGTTTTCCTGTTTTTTTGGGGGGGGCTTTTCTGTATTTTTTGGAACATCTCTGTTTTTTGGGGAAATTTTGCCGCTTTTTGACCATTTGGTCCCCAACCCCCACTCCTCACCCAGCAGAAATCTGCCCCGTTCCCGCTCAAATTTTTTTTTTGGGAGGGGGGAACAGTCAGAGAAGTGAAACGGGGGGGTGGGGCAACTTGACCCCGTCCCCGAGGCTGGAGGCAGCATCAGCCCCTTTTTAGTTTAGTTTAGTTTAGTTTTTTCCTTTCTTTTTAAAATTTTTTCTTCTTTCTTTTTTCTTGTTTCTTTTCCCCTTTTTTTGTCCTTTTTCTACTTTTTCCTTTTCCCCCTTTTTTTGTTTTTTGTTTTTTCTTTTCCTTTTTAATTTTTCCCTTTTTAATTTTCCCTTTTTAATTTTTCCCGTTTTTTTCTCTTTTCCTTTTTTCTATTTTTCCCTTTTAATTTTCCCCCTTTTTTCTTTATACTTTTGAATTTTTTTCTTTTTTCCTTTTTAATTTTTTCCCTT
>NW_010400109.1:0-219 GCF_000710305.1 Buceros rhinoceros silvestris
TAACAGTGACACTGTGGGGCTCCGGAGCTTGTTCTCCGCCACTCCTATCGAACCGGCTCAGGCTTCCCGAAGGAAATCGAGGGAGCAAACGGTTTGTAACAGCCTCTGATTGATATTAATGTCTTAGAGAAGAATGAAGAGCAAACCGGGTCATTTATAACAAAAAGTGGCATTAACCCCCCACCCGCCGCTGCGCTGCGGCAGCCAGTGAGGGACCGG
>NW_010400110.1:0-2547 GCF_000710305.1 Buceros rhinoceros silvestris
GGGTAGAGCCCAGCTGGGTGAGAGGGAAGGGACGTGCAGGGTGCCCCCCTCATCTCTCGCCTCAGGTTATCCCCCCAGAGCGCCACGTCTCACAGGCATGACTGGACCCGGGATTTTGGCCACGGGGTGAGCAGCGCCTGGCCCAGGACAGTCCTGGTTTGGGGTGGACCGGGTTGCCTGAGGAGAGGCAGCGGCAAGGCAGGTTTCTGGGGCCAGAGAGGCCCTCCTGTCCTCTCCTGCCCCTGAGCGCCTCCTGACTCAGCCCGCTCATCACCCCCACACGGAGTCTGTCCAGCCAGGGCTCTCCAGCCTCCTCCTTGCAGCGCCTGGCAGTTCCACAGTACGCACCTGCTGAGGGAGCAGCCCTTCTCCTCTGCCACCAGGACAGGGCTTTGGGCTGGATGGAAGTGCCTGGTAAATAGCATTCCACCCGTGGGTCACCAGCGGGACTGGAATATTTTATTAAACATTGGCACAATGCTACCTTCCTCCCAGCATTAACAGAAGAGGGAATTTCTGAACCAAATTTCATGGAGGTTTTTTGATGAAAGTGAAGCCTACAAGCCTAGGAGATGCTGTATCACTTATATCTTGGCACCTGTTGGGTATTCAGTCATCAGCAGAGATGCATAGAGAATGGTAAACGTTTCATCACACTTGAGTACTTCTTGTTCTGCATTACCTTTCCTGTATCCTTTGAGAACATCATTACTGTGTTCTTTCTATTCTCAGTGCATCTCAAAAACCACATTATTATCTGTAATTATTCTCAGAGTGCAAAGTGGTGATATTAGTATAGATACAGAAGAATAAATCTCACATGAACGCTTCAAAAACCTCGTACCAGAAGACTGATCCTGCAAACACAAGTGTTTCCTTTTTATATAGAATGATGTCTGAAGACAAAAATCCCCTTTCCCTCCTTACTACATTGCCGTGCTTTGGGAACATTGGTAATTGAGGGATTTTCTCTTCAAAGCACTTTGCATATCAGAGGAACAGAGAAGCTTGGCAATGTAACAAATATTTTACAGGAAACATGTAGACAAAAAAAAAATACAAACCAAAAGATCCAGCAACTGCATGAGAAAGCTGTGAGTTGTCGTCTTGAGTGCCTCTGAGGAGATTTCAGATTAAGCAGCCAAAGATATCAGGTCTGCTTACCACTATTATTATTATTATCCCCAATGTTTTCTTAGTCCTGAGGCGTGTGCAGTACAGACCAAAAGCTCCTCCTCGGGCTAGCAATCAGGCAACCCCCCACCCCAACTCATTTCCAACAGAGCGTGCAGTCGGCATAAGATGAGAGATGTGCATGTACGCAAATGGGGAGTGCAGAGAATTGATCAGCTTCATCAGCAAGGGCTTCTCACACATCAGCAGAAATGCGTTTTACCAGGCATCATAATCACTGAACATTTTACCTTTAGGCCAGGATTGGGAAGTGAAACCCCAGCTCCGACTGCTGGCACAAAATATTGATGCAAAACCCTTCACAGTTCTCTTTGAATCCTAGATTTAACATAAAAGCTGAGTTCCAGGCTTTGGTCCAAACTCTCATAGCGAGAGCAGTAGTTGTAAACATTACTTAGAGAAACCTGATTTGGGTACGAACAAGGAACCTCTGCCTTGCAGGAAGGTCAGCATGTCCAACCCAGGTACAGCACCCTGTTCCCTCACAAAGTCCTAGTAAAACTCAAGACACCCGTAACCATGAAACTGCAACTGTGATCTTCCTATGTGTTAGCTCTTGGTCTGGAGTGAATGGGGTCTTACAGCTCTCTTGGCAAAACACACAAACCATAAACCCAAACATTGCCCCTTCGCACCCTCATGCTGCCTGATTCCACTGTTCAAAGGAAAACTGGCTAATCATTTCTGAAACAGACTTTAATCCCCATTTCCTTTGCCTTTGCCAGTCTGCGCAGAGATCGCTTATAGATAATCATCAGATCTGGCTAATTAACCCCATCCGTGGGCACTGGGGCTTTGTTAGCCTGGATTAAGACTTGAAGATCTTTGCTTGTAAACCCTTGCCAAAAGATGCTTGTGATTAATTGGCCATTTCAATTTTACAGAATGTCAGTCTGGGTATAAATAATTGATATGTGGCATCTCGGAGGACTCAGTAACTGAAGTGATCAGCTGCAATCTCATTTGCAACAAAGTGAGTCAGACCTCAGTCCCAGTGAGGTTCTCACTCATTGCTCTGCTTACTCCCTTTTTGGTTACTTTTCTTCCTCTCCAAAAAGACTAAGCCTGGATTAAATAAGCACACTCTTGGGAAAGTGGCAATGTGAAACCCAACTTGTATTTGACTTCACTCAGTGCCTTTACAAGGCAGCAAGCGAAATGGCTTCCCTGTTTTGTTACGAGCAGGAAAGTTTTATCCAGAGAGCTGCAGCTGGGACCCAGCTGCTTATGGCAGCTCTGAGCACGTATGAGTGGCTTTGATGTAAAATAGGAAGATGAGCTGGCCTTTCTCCTCTTTGGAGGAATTGCCCACACGGTGGAACACTGGAGAAATGCCTGGTGGAACGAGGAATG
>NW_010400110.1:2606-3811 GCF_000710305.1 Buceros rhinoceros silvestris
GAATGCCGTAGCCATCCAGGATCTAGCACAATAGTTGTATTGAAATAGATACATGAAGTGGAACTTCCCACAAAAGAATTAACTTTGCAATCATTACCTATTCTTTTCCTCCGCTTGTACACAGAGGTGGGTACTAACTCCAAACTGAGGAACTCTGAGCTGAATTTCCTACAGAGATAAGCAAAGCAGGGCAAGGACACTGTGACACCAGCTTTGTATTTCTACCAGTACAAGCTTGGCAGCAAGCTGAAAGACAAAGTAGACAGGAAATTGGCACCCAAAGCAAAGCAGAGCTTCGAAGCGCATCTGTTAGCATCTTCCTGTGCTGCGCTTCATGACGTGTGCGCAGTTGTCTTCTCCCAAGAGGTCTTTCCAAACACCTGCTCGCAAGCACGTGCCAAAACTGCGGTGCAGACCCACTCTAGTTTTTATTAAGTCTGTTTAGTGATTCGTGATGATCCGCCCCAAGAGCTGCAAGCCTAACACCCCGTCTTTGCTTTGTTGCTTCCATGGAATATACACCTGCAGGGAAAAGACCTCAAACACTGCTTCCACTCTCCAAAGCAAAACTGGTCTTTGACTTTGAGGATCAGCTCTAATTCCACAGGGCTTGTCCTCTGGCCATCTATGATTCATGAACTGTTGGCACATTACAAGACTGTGCCTTTAATAAACTGGAAAATAATAATGAAAAAAAAATCCTTCTAGGGATTTAGCAGTTCCTATCCCTTGGTCTACGTGCTCTGTTCATTTTGTGTTTAGTTCATGCAATGGAAAGAAATGAGACTGCTAGGAAATATAAATAAATTATTGTGGTAGGAAAATTAGAATGGAAAATAGGAAGGATTATACCACACCAGCCAACCTCGCCTGAAGACACAGGCGCAAAATGTAGTAAAGAGAAGTAATGAACGGCAATAGTACACCAACTTGGGGTGTGCCCTGCCAGGCACGTTCTAGCTCAGGGGCTCTTGGGCTGTGGTAAAAGGCTGGATCATGGCTGATACACAAACTACAGCAAAGCAGCACACCCACAGCTCCACACTACTGCAGAGGACATGGGATACTTCAGAAAAGGCTTTTGCATGAAGCTGAGAGACTCTGAGGCTCCAGGTTTGTAGTTCTTCTTCCAAAGGACAGTACCACTGTTGTTTTCCTCCTCACTGCCCTCCACCCCAGCTGCTGAATTTACAGCCTCCTCTTTC
>NW_010400110.1:3885-21147 GCF_000710305.1 Buceros rhinoceros silvestris
TGCTGAAGTGACAGCCTCCTCTTGCCCTCTGACCAATCCCCTTCTCTTCTCCAGACTACGCACTTAATGAACATTTCTCAGGCAGGTAGAAACTTCCACTGGCTGTAATACACCAGCAGAGTGCCACAGGGAGATAAAGCACAAAGTCACAGCCAACTCCATTTACAACCCCTTTTCCCCATGTGGCATTTACCTTTTCAACACTGTCACGGAGTCACGTTGAGAATCGCACTGCTCTGTAGCACACACATACTGTCCTGCAGAATTGCTGCCCATCCAGTAGTTCTTCCATCGATGTTTGTTATTCTCGATGACCAGAACATCACATTTGCCTGTAATACAGCACCCTTCTTTTTTCTCTTTCAGACCGTTTATGAAATTTATGACTATTTTTTTTAGTTCTAATCTTCTCAGGCATTGTGCTCGCCATATCTCTCAGTTTGGTGTCATGTCCAGATTTCACAAGCACATTTTGTCTTCAGCCAAGTCACGAAGGAACAGTGCTCAGCCTGAGATGGCCACCCCAGAGTAACCTCTAGACGTAGCTTTGCATACATCAGTCTAGCTGCTTTTGCAGCTTTTTTTATTATACATACTAGTCTGCTTATGAGAATGCCATTTAAAACAGTGTCAAAGCGTTATTAAAATTGAGGTAAATAATTTCTATCCAAAATGCCCATTTCTCTCTCGCAAAAAAAAAAAAAAAAAAATTGATTTGACACTATTTGTTCTTTTAGAAAAAGCCTGGATTTACTTTTACTTATTATCTTCTGAGCACCTGTAAATGGCTTAGTTATTTGTTATGCTGGTTTCCAATAACTGGAGCACAAAGAGTCTATTACTCCCTGACATCTCTGCATTCCCTCAACCTTTTTTAGAAGTAGATGTCATATTTGTAATTTCACCCATCTTGTCAAGGAAAATCGTTAAGGCTCCTGAGATTGCTTCAGCCAGTTTTATATTTGCCTTGGATGAAATTCACCTGGCTCAGCTGATTTGAAAACATCTCCAGTGTTAAAGCACGCTCTGACTTTTCCTGTTTGATCTGGAATCACTTTTTGCTGCTAGTGTTAATTGTGAGGCTGCCTGATTGCAGGTGACCTTTATGAATGGACAGTCTTCCACAGCTGTCAGTTATTTAATTAGCTCAAAAGGCAGAAGCATATGCTGTGGGCCCAAAGGTTTCAGCAGGGCTGAAACCCCTGTAGCTGTCAGGAGGAGTCTATCCACTGGAATTTCATTTTATTTCTTTAATGTGCTTTTCTTTAAGAAGTAAAGAGAACATTGAAGTTGCAGAAGTCCAGTTCTAAAATGCAAGGAAATTCTGACATCAGATTTTCTCACGTGACCTTAACATGCGTATTATGACCCAAGTTCAACCACAGAAGCATCTACTTTTTTGTCCTGCGATGCCATAGTCACTTTCAATACCTATTGGGATAAAATTAGGGCTGTGCACTAAAGGAGTCCTAAGAGGCATTTGTTACAAAAATTTGGAGGCATAAAGTGAAAGAGGAAGTTCTTAGTACTATGGTAACTGAATGACATTTTAAGAATTAAATTTTCTGGTTTTGTTCATCAAGTTGCCTCTTCTGATGTACAAATCACTTGAACCCGAGTCTCTCACCAGTAGTCACTGGTTATGGGAGTCACATTTTCCTAGTGCTCAGTTTGAGACTGAGTCAGATCTGTGTAAGTGTGAACGCTCAGAGCTGTTCAAGAAAAGAGCTTCACTTTCAACACAGAAGGGGCCTTATTGTGCTAAGTGTTCTGAAAAATTCAGCTGCGAGGTATCTCAGGGGGGCACTGAGGCTTCACAGACATTTTTCGCTTTTAGAAGCCTTGTGCCTTTGTTGCCACGTAGAAGTTTATCAGCATTTATGTCACATGCTATCGTGAAAACAAATATTTATGTGAAGTACTTACATGTTACAGTAACATCTTTTATTGAGAGATTGCTGTGCACAATCTGTGCAAATGGGGTTTGGACACACTTTGAAATGTAAGGGCAAAAAAAAATGCTGGACTGGCTTCTCATTAAGTGCTTTAATGTGCCCCACTACATAGGCCTGGCACACCAGAGAAGGGATAGCACGAGCACCTGCGATTGAAGATGGCTTCAGATTGCATACCTACAGGAAACGGGGTGGGGAGGGGAGGGAGGGGTTAATTTTATACAAGTATATTCAAAATCGACACGATGGAACTTCTAAGTATTTGCCAACGCACTCTCATAGGATGTAGATTTCTTTGGATGCATTTCTAAGGCAGAAAACAAATACTGCAGTGGGCTTTCCCCCCCGTTTTCCAGTTCAGCCACTGGAGGGCAACATGATCCCAGTCACCGGGGCGGAGGAAGCGCCGCAGCCTGCGGAGTGAGGCGGGCGGCTCCCAGCCAGCGCCACCCAACGGCGGGGGAATTTCTGCATGCAGGTGTGGCAGAAATTGGACAATTAAAATATTTTTTAAAAAACATATATGTATATATACTTATACAGTGCTCTTTTTCGGAAGGTAGATTTAAAAATTTCTTCCAACATCTAGAAGCTATTAATCTGGGTTTCTGCTTAGGATGATGGTTTCATGAGTTGTCAATCCATGGATTAGCCAAAGGATTTCTGAAGGAGGTGATGCGAGGGCCACTCAGCCTGGTATCACAAGAGGTTTCCCACCACTAAGAAACTGAAATCCTGACACATTTCTACTCTTGAGATAACTCTGGCAGACTTTTATGGATTGCTTGTTAAATCCATTACAGTGGATGATTTCTTTATTACATTTTAGAGGACTATCAGCAGTGTAGGGTCTGATTTTGTTTAAAATTAATACAAATAGTATTAATTGAGTATTAATATTATTGAGTTCAGCTCAAATGAACTCCAGAGCGTCTGTCTGGGTTCCTGGAGAAGACCAGAGAGTTCACGTCAGATATGCTCGCTTTGGAGAAAACAACAACCCAGCAAAAGAGGATCAAATAGCATTTGAAAAACGTTAAAGCCAGAGTTCAGTGCTTTAGGAAGAGATAATAAGCACAAATTAGATGCCAATAAAATGAAACGGCAACTTAGAAGCAGAGGAGAAACGCAGACTGCATTACAGGACACAGCACGACAACGTTTTGCCCAGACGTCTTGTATTGGCTGCTACCGTTTCAGACTAGGTTATCGCAGAAGCAGAATCTCATCCATCTTGTTCTACACATGCTCTTTGTTTCACAGTCTTTCTCTCTCTCTCTCACCTCCCTCTGCGCAGTAAGTCTTTGTTTGCAGCCAGTAGCAATCCAGTTGTGTTTTCGGCATCTCTGGAAAGTGCTTTCATGCAGCGGGATTGTACTGAACAAGCTCGCTAGGGTAACTCGCTGTGTGAAGGATTTGCTTTGTGGATGCACAAGGATAAGCCTTCAGTATCCTCCCCCCACCAGCATCATGCATGAGTATATGCACGCACACACGCTCACTGGCTGATGGTCCAATTTAATCCGTAGAGCACAGGGATTTGTTCCTTATCCATCCAACCGACCTGCAGGAGGGGAGGGAGGGAGTTTTCAGCTGCCAAATACAGCTCTTCCCAAGCTGGGAGAGAGGCCCCACTGTTAAATCCCTACTTGTTTGCCTGCACCTGGAAGCAGATTAAATCAGACGGAAAGCGTATAAGTTTGGATCTTCAAAGAAGTATCAGCCTTCATGCACTTTTACAGTGGAGCATTGCAACATGGAGGATGGGACGTCATGTTTTAAAGCTTTGAATTCTTGTGAGTTCCCAGTTTGTACAGCTTTGGGGGACAAAGCAGCAGTGTGAAGGAGGGAGCTGCTATTTGAGAGGAAAGAAGGGATTAAGTTTGTTTTTTATTTGCATAAATTGATGCTAACCCATACCACAAACAGATAGGTGACAACGTCAGATGTAAGGGTAAGAATAATTTCAAGCTTTCCTTATCAGTTATTTTTTACAGCAATTCCTTGGAGAGAATGGAGTTATCAAGATGACGACTGCTGATTTCTGCAAGTTTCTTGTACTAGACAAGGCAGGCACTCAAATTCTTATAACTTTCTATCAAAATAAAGGGCAAATTTAGCCATCAAAAGAGACTTGATTTTTAGGTTGGAATTGAGGCTCAGAGCAATCCTGCTCTGTTGCTGGGCCGGCTGAAGTCACAGCCACCACATTAAGCTTTTGCCTTAGAGCCTGTTTCAATATCAGAGTTCATCGCTTCAGCAGTGTGTAATCGCATTGGAGAGGAGTCAATATTATTACCTGCTTTGAGTCACTAAAGGCAGCTCTACCGACACTTACTTGGTGAGACCTGAGCTGTCATTTAGCAATGACACTACATGTGCCCTGGGATGATATTGCTTACTATAGTAAATATTTCACTTTTTTTCCTACTATATGCAAATAATGGGCTTTATTTCTGCTAATTTTTTAAGTCACAGGGGAGCTGGTTTGAATAAATTAATGAAGGCTAAAATTGCTTGTGTTTGTTAATTTGGTGTGCAACTCTTACATGCCTGGAGTTTTAAGGAAAATCTCCACTGTGATGGAAGAATATTCGAGTAATTGCCTATAATTACAAGGGCAGCTCGATACAAATATATTTAAATACATCCTAGTGACAGACATTCGAAGATGGCACTTCCACAGTTTTGGACAAGTAATGTTTTTTAGAAAGGAAGACTGAATAAAAGGCATGCTCTCCTTGAGCTGACTGCCCCAGGAGCTGTTGGAGTCATGCCCAGCATTGGCACCGTACAAGCCATTCAGTTCACTTACGGTGTTTGGGGTTGTTAGGATTGCAGCTGCAGGTGACTCAGATAACCACGCTGGAATAAATTAAGCTATATTTGCGCTGTATCACAATGAGCCAGTTTGCTGTTACTTTGCAGTAGAAATAATTGATTCACTTACCTTATCACTGTAGGAGCAGAAAGAGTTTGGCGTACGTATGAAGGTAGTCAGAGGCACCTTGAAATATATTGGTCTTAATATACATTACTGATGGAGGAACTTGTAATAAATCAAACCCTGAGGGAACGTGTTGCCTGAGAGGTGGGTTTTTATCCTATTTGCCAAGCAGAACATGCTGTAAAATTCAGTAGTTAGCCTTTTTATCTTGTGACGTTAAATTTCCAATTGGAAGAAATGGTTGAGAAAAGGAGCCCTAAGATAGGGAGATCACATCTGGGCAGCAACTGTATCTTAGAGGGCTCCAGGTCAAATTACCTGGCATTTCTGATTTCAGTGGATGTGAACCACCACGGATTTTAGCTGCTCTGTTTTTGAGGAAGGCTTTACGTTTTAGCATGCTAAAAGGGCATTTTTTTTAACACAGGGACAAACTCATTGTTGGCCTCACTCAGGCGTTCTCTTTATTTTAATGCGTTCTGACAGACTTCAGCTACCGTGTAATGACAAGAAATTAGAAAGACTGACAGCTAATGGAACTGGGTGACCAAGAGGGACCCACGAGAACACTTCCAGCCTCATTCCTCTGGGTTGCTTGTTCACATGCAGTCACACTTCACCTGTTTACATGAAAGGATGCTTAGGGGACTTTTGGAACCCCCTGGCAACTTACCCTGATCAAACACGCAACCACAAGCCCTCCCTCATGATCAAGTGGCTGCCTGTTGGAAGAGAAATCATGCGTTAGCAGTTAAGACAACCAAACATGATGTCCCTTCTAATTTGCCAAATTAATTGAAAAGTTGTGTTTCCAAGTGGATGAGCCCCTGAATTTGCTTCAACCTCTTTTTTTTTTTTTTTTTGTGAGTTCTCATTTCCATACAGGGGATAAATTTGGATGGACTAATCTATCAGAAATGAATCTGTGTTAATCTAACTGCCTCCATATTGACAAGTCTTTGGAAAGAAGCAGGAAGGGCATTGGTCCCACAGATAACTCGCTGCCTGGGACAAAAAGGGCTTGCCTAAGTTTTCAGCAAAACTGTCCATCACAGCACAGGAGTGTGGGCTACGCATCCTTATTTTCTCTCTTTAACCTAGTGTAATTGAGTGCTTCAGGGTGCAAGAGCAGAGTGGAGTGGCTTTTCTTAACTAGTGGTTGCAGCTTCCAAAAGGTATCCATTGCAGGAACTGCAGGATCCCAGACTTGGGAATTAAAGCCACTGGCTTGAGGGATTATAAGGGGGAATTGAAGAGACTATTTGTGGTTAAAAGCAGTTTAAAAAACTGTTTGAAAACAGTTAATGCTGTGATTGTTTCAGTGCTCAAAGAAACTGAATGGGACGGGTAAGTCAGCAGGCAGAATTAGCACATTCTCTTCCCCTGGTGAAATACCTGATGCAGTCCTACAGGTGTGTTTTGCCTGATGCAAAAGTCTTCAATAGGAGTCTCTCCCACTGCTGACCATTATCTCGTAAAATGATTACCTAGTACCTCAAAGGTGAAAACTGCAAAAGCCTATGAGCTAATTCTTTGGACCTGCTACCTCCATCCCACCCTGCCACATCAGGAAGCCAAGCATCCTTCCTCAGATTCTTCATTAGAGGTAGAAAGTCCCCAATGTACAACTGCCGTGCAGGGAATCCTGATTCTCTGTCAATTTTTACAGCAGGCATCCCACCAAAAGCACCTTCCTGGTATTTCCAGCTGTCACATTTGACGTGACACTGCCAGTTTGAGGAAATCACCTGCGAGTACCCTTACTGCTCAAAGAGCTGTTACACTGAAGCTGTGCTAGCCCTTGGCTAGGAATTTAATTTGGATTTTCCAAAGATCCACATTCCCCCTCTTAGAAGAAATAAGATGTCAAATAAGTGTTTGCTGTGTGCTAGCAGAAGGGTCAGACTGCGGTAAGACTGTGTGGGAGGGCACCAAGGGTGTAATTTAATATTTAGACACCTTGAAGACCTGTACTGGTGGATTCTCCTTTGACTTGTCAGAGGAGTGTCTGGATTACTTAGAGGCTGTAAGAAATCTGCCCAGCACAGCTGTAAATAGCAGCTCCAAATCACAGACACAGAGACCATAGTTGTAGAGTTCAACATATTTCCTATTTTGGTATGGAAGCGTGATCCTTGGGGCTGGATCAGATAACAAACAGATAACCAACGAGGGAAATTAAATCAACAGTTTTCATTTGTGCACTATGAACTAAAAACAAAGAACCCCAGATCTGACAGTTCTGGATAGGCACAGGTTAATGAGGTAAAACTGAGACCCATTTCAGACACACTTTGAAGTGGGTCTCCAAAGATAATGATTTGTAATCAATTATCAGCATAGAGTGACCGTGTCCATCCTACAGCACTGGTTTTAATACAAAGTCAAGCAGAAGCATGACAGCAACACTCTTCTAAAGCCACGTACATCTTTATTCTCCACCCAGGCCAGCAAGGATGGGAAAAGGGAATGCAATTAAAAGTAACAATCAGCAAACATACATTATCTTTACTTAAAAAAAACATCCAGACTAGAGCAGCCACAAACACACTCAACAGTTAGAGTAACTGGAATTCCCTGCAGTTGGATGGTGGCACATAAGCAGAAATTATTTGAGAGTTTCTGAAAGCAAGGGCAGAACACGACAAAACCTTGTGCTTTTTTCTATTACAACATTGATAATGATTATATATTTTGCAGCAGGCAAACCATTCCAGGGGATAACGGGCAAGAGAAAAAGCTATCCAGAGTTGTTTTTGAGAAAAGTTTGAATAAAACTTTTACAAATAGCACCAGAACTAACCCCAAGCTTAAACTAGCCCCCACCAAAAATCAGTGGCAGAACACCCCAACTTTGACAGGAGCAGAGGCAAGCTTGGTTAAATGTAAAGAAAACACAAAATGGATTGTTCCAGTATATCCCCCAAAAAGGTGGCCTCCAAACCCAGAAGCGTAGCTGCCAAGGCAGAGGGAGGGTACTATAACTTCTCTGACGCTCCTTTGTGTCTACATAGCAGTAAGAGGCACAGATTTGGTTTTGTCTCCTCTCTGACAGGCTGTTTACAATCCTGAGAGCAAATCCTGCAGCCCAGCAGACATTTCGCATGGCTGTATGCTGTAATGAGCTAGTATTTATCATTCAAGCCCTCTATAAGCTGAAGGCTCTTTGTGCTACTGACCCCAGCCTTTCATCTAGCCTTGAACAGCTGCCCTCTGTCAGTGACAGCTGAATTGGGTTTTCTCCCTCTGCAGCAATGCACACTTGTCAGCCATCCTTTCCCCAAACCCTCGTTTGCTGCATGTTAGGGCCAAGATACACAATCCACTCCTTTCATGCCAGCAGTGTTCCTTTAGGCAAAGCGTGAGAACACTTGCCAGTGGGCCTTCCTTCCCATCAATGATTGCTAAGCATCACTTCTTCCCACCTTCCAGCCATGTGGGAGCCTGCGATTTCCATATGGAAGAGTATTAAGCAGAGTGGCTGCGCTGGGTCACTACAAACTGCCAGCAGTGGCACGACTTAGCCTCAGCCTCTCTGTTAATTAAGAGGCATATCAAGCTCCCTGATTAAGACAGCTCTGTGCAAGTCATTTCACTCCCTGAACTGGTCCCAGGCTTATGTCAGCCTCTTTGAACTCCACTGAATTGCCTGTCATTGCCTCACAGTTTGGGGTCTTTCCTTCTTTTTTTTCTTTTTTTTTTTTTTCCCCTGGAAGCTGGTCATTGCCTTTAAAGACCTAACCAGTAGAAACTGAAAGCTGTGCTTCAGGAAGCATCAAACACAGCCTGGCTGTACCTGTGCCCTGGGCACCTCTGCTTTGTCCGTAAGTCTGGGGCCAAGCCTGCTCTTGGTATTAAGCTTGTATACTATTCACACTGTTAATCCTCAAGCCAGCACTAAGAGGCTGGTTTGGCTGGATCTCCCAGAAGGGGACAGATCAAGGATGCAGCAGGGACTTATTTCTCAGTGTCAGGCCTAGAGGATTGGATGGACTTTTTTATACATCACCAGTTCCCAGATGTCCTAACCAGGACAGACAATCAGTGTAGTATTGAGCTCATCCTTGAAATGCAACACAAAACATTAGTTCGGGTGAAATCCAGCTTCTGAATGCTTCTCTTTACCGCCCTAAAGCTAGAGCAGCTCCCCCTCTGGTAGGGAGGCTGGGGGAGTGAAACACTTACACACTCATGAATGACTGTGCAGCCTGACTGACCGCACACTAGGAATCATCTACCTACACGCATGCAAATGGGGGGCTCCTCTGGGTTGGGGCTGAGCCAGACTTTCTAGCAGCACCAGCTGAACTAGAGCACTCAGAAAATTAATCATGTTTCAGATGTGTAAGTCAGTCCCCATTAGAGTCTCTTATTATCCTTATGTCTTCCTTAGGCCAAAACCCCAACAGTAAATCTAGAAAAAGAACTTTTCTGCTAGTCATTTTTTTTAAAGAGACAATTTAAATTTCTCCAGCCTGTGGTGGCCACCTCAGCCTGGTCTGGGAGCCCACTAAGATGCCATGCAAAATCCCAAAAGGAGGGAAACCAATTATGAAGATGAGATATGAAGGGAGGAGGATGTATAATCCATTGCTCTTCCATATAATAAACCAGAAAGTGTGGGACACACACATTTCCAGAGCTGAGGCACTAATGCAGTTTGCACTGGCACTAACAGACACAGGTCTCAGGGATGCCCCTGTTCTCAAAGGGAAGGTCCAGCAACTCTTCTGTAAGAGCAACGTGAAAAACAGAACGACTGTTTCAGGAAGATCTTCCCATCCCAAGCACCTTCAACTCCACCTCTGTACATACAGGTGCCACTGGTCCACACCTGCATTGCTGTGACATGCTAACTGATCATCCCTTCCTCAGAGCAGGTGACTCTTCTCTATAATGCAGCTGTTTGCACTGCACCTTGCCTACAGGTCCCGTAGCCTGCTCCTTCCTAATAGTCACCTATCAAGAGCAAATGCAGGTCTGTCCTTAGCACCTATCTGTGCACTTACAGTCACCTGAGAATGCTTGGTGACAGGCCCATCAGGTCCCCACGCCCCTCATTATAGAGCAAGCCCTACTCGTCCATCTCGTGATGGGTGTGTTTCAGATCAGCGTGGAGCTCACGAGCCTTTGTTGAAGGCTGTGCTGTTGTCTCCCAGTGAAAGGCTGGGCACAACTGTTCCAGTGGTCTGTTTGTCAAACTCTGACAGTGTCTGAGCAGTGAGCCTACCTGGAAAGTTTGCTGCACTTGTTGGAAGCACTGGAAAAGGACCCTCTCTAGGAAAACTGGAGGAACATCACACATTTTGCAATTTAGTCTTCACCTCTGAACGGATTCCTATCTCCTGAAGTTCATCTGCTTGAGAGGAGACTTCTTTCCACTGAGTCAATGGGTCACTGTTATGTCCTATTCCTGAAAAGTAAAGTCTAACTTTACAGCAGTGGACTTTTCAGCATGTATCCCTGCCACTCCACAAACAGCCTGAGCGCCACAGACCTGGATTTTCTAACCGCTCCCAAAAGTTGTATTTAGCTAAAACAGATGACAAATCCTTGGAGAGCCATGCACCTCCCCACTCAGACCATGTGAAGCTAGCACACTTGCATTCTGTGACATTTAAAGAGCACTCCCAGCCCAGTATTTCATTCATTAAGTTTGTGTTTATATATATATATATAAAAATCAGTGAGTTATTTTCCAGGTGAAAACCACTCGGATATGACTGAAACAGTCAGCCAGGACAAAGGCTCAGACTGACGAGGTCTCAACCCCCTGTGCAGAGCTCTTGCCAGAGAGACTACCTGAGAGATTGTCGGAATCTAGCAGCTCGACAATGCTGTACGGGGAACAATCTTCCAAACCCAGCTTGCTGCAGAGCCAGCCACAGAAGCCCTTCTCCATATCCCTGACAGCATGCCACCAGTACCCAAAGGACCATGCTAGCTGGGCCACAGCAGAGTACAGCCCTAGGGAAAAGGACACAACCATAATTATAATTGGGTAGAAGATGATCAAAAAGGGGCAAAAGGTGATTTTATGCCAGAAGGTCCTCTCTTCATTGTACACCAAGAAGATGTTGTACCATGTAATGGTTCCATAATAGAATGAAACCACAAAGGACACAACAAAAATAATGGGGAGGCAGATGATGGTCCAGAGGACAACGTGGGGTCCTCTGTCCAGCCCAACATCACATTTCTTCTTCTCAGGGACATCTTCTTTTGGAGGTTCCTTTGACTTAGCCAGTTCCTGCAGCTCTTTGTCCGTTAGAGTGACATGGATGTCCACCATCTGACCCTTCTTCTTTCCCCTGGTGATTGTTCCAGTCAAGGTGACGTATCGGCTGTCTAAAGGCATGTTCCAGACACCTATGAACACAGATAAACTCATCTACATTAGATTTATTTTCTGTATGGAATATTTTGTGTAAATCCTCAAAGACTCCAAAGATCATTAGATAGTATGTATGGAGTTACAGTTACATTTTAAAAAGACAGAACACAATCAATGCAGTATAAAGATGATAACCGCAGGAGAAAACAGAAGAAGAGCTAATGAGGGAGAAGACAGAAATGACAATGATGCTGGAGAAGACTCCAGCATCTCCACTAGGGACAGTATGTGAAGGGAAAATGCTGCAGGAGCATATGAGAAAGAGATGAGACACAGTAATTAAATAAAAAATGGTATGTCTGTTTTCTCTGGTACCCTCGTAGATTTATTCCTGACCAGCATGCACACCTGGGATGAATTAGATAAATAAGACTAAGACTCTTGTTCTGGAATAAGCAGATCCACACATGGATTTACACTTGAATAACTAATATTTCACTCTACATTTGCACTGTATCTCAATCCAAATTAATTTTAAAAGTTTTAGAAAAAACTTTAAAACTCATATATTTGCATTTTGAGGGATCAAAAAAGGCACCAAACAGGAAAGTGTTGTGGTGTGTGTTAAAATCACAGACTGCCTTAGCTTCCAAGTGACATTGGCTTAGGATGGTCCCTGGATTGATACCGGCCATAAACTCTTATATAGGGCTAAAATATGCTTCCTTCCGGTCCTAATTCTGACTAGCTTGGAAGGCGGTCTTCAGAGGCTCTTCAAAGGAGGCTGAGCAGCTGGAAGTGGCCTGTGAGAACAGAAAGGCAGCAGATAAACCTTGAGGATAGGGGTTGGGATCCTGGGGGAATCCGGTGCGGCTGATGGACCAGGAGTATGCATTCACATTTAAACCCCTCTCAGCCTGTACTACTGGCTCACAAAAGGATTAGCCACAGGACCTGCCTTCCACACTTCTTCCCTGCAAGGGTATCCAGGATAGACATTAAAAGTGAAAGTGGCTCCAAGATGCCCCGCTATGACCTTGCCAAACAATCACTCTTAAAGAGGAAGCTGTGCTCAGAATATGCAAACAGAAGGCAACAGCAAATCCTAGATAATGAGTAAAACTCCCTGTGACTGGTAAATCTCCCTGCCACTAAATCCATCTGCTTCCATCCTTTCACTTAACAGGCAGTTGTTTGGTATGGACAGGGGCTTAATCACAGCATCACTGCCTTAAAGCACACTCAGCATTTCTGTGGATCAACCCCAACCAGCACATACATTCAAACCTAAGAATGTGGCAATGACCAGCCTCTGCAAAGAACTGCAGGAGACACCCAAAGTCAGCCTATAATGCTTTTTAATTCAGAGAGTTCTCATGCACCAACTCAAGCTCTCCTCACCTGCAGTCTTGGAGAGGGTTGGTCCTACAGTTAGTTCCATTTGACTTCAGTGCATGCTAGCATCAAAAACAGTTTATGGAAAGTGAGTGTTCCCAGGAATACATACCATCTGCCATGGACTGACCCAGGAACTTGGAGCCTTCCTCAGAGGTCCTCTCCCCTCCTTCTTCATCCGCCTGTTCTTCTTCCACCTTATTCTCATTCTCTGACCGATACACTATTATTGACTCAGGACGGGACTCTTTCTTCTTCTTTTTCCTCCGGTCCATAGTGGCTTCCCCGTCAAATGTGACAGTGGTTGCTACAGCCCTTCTCATGGAGCCACGGTGAGGGCTTTGGCTTCCAGACTTGCTCTCTTTCTGCATGGTCTCCTCCATCCCACTGCTGCTCTCGAGCACCTCAGTTGGCATCTTGTAGCACCTATTTTCAATCTAACAGTTCCTGCACTTAGAAGTCATTGATTAGACAATGGTCCCATGGATGCTTTGCTTTGGTAAGATGTCCTACTGCTGACACCCAAATGATGCACTCCATTCTTAGCCTAGAAGTAGAGAGAAGGCTGAAAAAGTGTCTTTTTCTTACAAAGCAGAAAAAATTGCCAGAATTTTCCTATAAAGGGTTACTTCCAACTGGTTTAAATGTCATCTGAAGATCTTTACTACTGTTATGAATATCAGTTCTATTACATGGATATATGTTTTGTAATATCTAATCCTGATTCTCAGGTTCCAATTTTAAATATAACAAACCAAAGCTGCTGGAAAAGGGAAGAGTATTAACATTTATAAGAAGAGATTAAGCAAACACAGCTTACTGGGTGAATTTAGCGTTCCTCTGCAATGCTGGAAGCAAACAGAAGAAAACAGTTTTGGCCCACATGCATGAACATGAAGAAATTAAACCATCAGACAAAAAAAAATTTGTCTGATTTAAGGGTCTGGCCTAGATTAGAGATCACTGCAGGAGGAACACTGTTCTCATCCTGCATTACAACAGCTCTATTGGTGCCAGCCTTTCTCATTTCGAGTGTCTTCCAATTTCCTGCCCATTGCAAGGATATTGCAAAAAGTAATCAATCAAATGATGCCAAAATGAATAATGTTCCGAACCTTACCAATATGTAGCGCTGTCAAACCTTAAAAATATGCTATATACAGTGGATTTAAAGCAAAATCACTATTATGATTTCACTGGGGAGGAAATTGGAAATCACAGCAAAATATTCTGGGAAAATAACCTAGAAAGGCTTGTGTTTTTATTCCTCATTCAAGAAAAATTAACAGCAGTATCAAGGGATATTGTTATCTATGGGAAAGCTGCCTAAGTAAAAGACATATGATTAAACATGCACTGAGGCAGAGAAATCCTGCTCCATGAATGTGGAAGGTGCAGTATTAACAGTTCCGAGGTATCATAACATTTAAGAAACTGACTGCGCCAAGTATTCAAGAAGTATATAAATGATATTCTGAATACACTGAATATCATTTAAACACCTCTGAAGAGCTCTGTTGAACATTTACAAGAAGATCTATATTTAAAAGAATGCACATGACCAATAATAAAGCTTCTATCTATTATCTGAGTCATCTCTTTAACAGGAAACTAAGAAACAGAGATATCATAATTTATAGCTCACACAATGCTGGGAAATTGTTTTGCTTGAACAGATGCTAGAAAAGAGTTGAGCATTTTTAGATTTGGCAGTACAGTCCTGCTCTTCCCACAGATGTAAGATTTTGCTGGTTTGTTTTGAAATTTTTTGCAGAGCTTTGTATCAACTATTTATGCCTCATACATTCACACACACACCCCCCTTTTAATTGTATCACTTTCACACATAAGACTGTGACCAGTTGATGTTATGTGGCTTCGAAGAACTCAACAATTCAGATTATTATATATGCATTATTATGCATTATAGAAAATACCTTCTGGTGATCAGAAGACACATAAAATGCAAGTAAAAAACCAAAGATCTGGCATACACCAGAAGTCAGACTACTTCTAAATCACTGGGCAAGAACAAAGAGGGGCAGTGATAATAAATGCCCTTGTACCAAAATAAGGTGGGGGGGGGGGGATTGTTCAAGGTGACTGTTCATTCTCTTCCCATTCCAAAGTCCAACCTCAACAGAGAATGGAGCAAAACCAAGAAGGGAATTTCTCCCAGACACCCAACTGCGAAAAGCATCTCATCACCTCCACCCTGCCCAAAAAAAGCATAACTGAGCTAATGAGAAGGATTTTCTCAATACAGTTTCTGGACCTCATCTGCCTGGAGAACGCGGCCTTTACATCTGTTTGTAAGCAATGTTCAGATAGGCAGTTTTCCACATCCCATAATATAAAAGAGGAATGGGATAGGCAAGTAACTCTGCAGTAAAATCTAATGTTTTGCTTTTTACCTTCCCCTTTTAACTCCAAAGCAAACTATCCACTGACTTCAAAGACAGCAAGCTTTAGCTTTTAATATGTTAACATTGGCAGGGCTCTGAGATCTCTTCACATCCATCGGAGTGCACGGAAGCTTTCGTTCAGTGTTTTTTAAAAATGCCTTTATGGGGAAATGGAAAAAAATTATTCTATGGTATAAACTCACTCTTTGTAGTAAATTCATCCAGGAGGTACAATAAACTGTAACATTTTTCTCTGAGAATCAGCAATAAAACTTCATGTTTTGCATCTATGAAATCCTAAAATCACCTAATGAGCCCCTGAGACAACAGTGAGATTCCTGTCCCAGAGGTGGTGAAAAGAAAACAGCCCTGGAGCCACAGAGAAGCCAAAAGCATCACTGCTAGGATGATCTGCTAAAAGTCTGGAGACACAGAAGTTGATTTGGGATTAGATTCCCAAAGTTCCTGGCTGTAGTTCCATGCTCAGTCCCTACTGCCTTGAAAAGGGATGACTTGCCAGTAATACTTAAAAATAACACAAAGATCTGTGGTTGGGCTTTTTTTACTTAGTTTCTTCAGCTGTGACCTCGGTTAACCTCACAGTTAAGAGAAGATCTCCGTGTGATGCCAAAGTCTGAAGGACTATGTCAACCTTGACTATGTGAGGAGGAGCAAGGCAATGCCACTTTTGAATCTGTCACAGACAGGCACTGGAAATGTGTCCATTTCTTGTGCTCAGTGGTCAGGTGGAATGGTGATTAATGACCAGATGACTATGACCTCTGAGTTATTTCGCTATGTCTGACGTTCTCACCCCCACTTACAGCATCTACTGCCACTGTAAATTACCAGAAAATTACTAGAAAAAACCACCTCACCAGAAGGGTTATCGAGGGGTGGCAGCCCAGTTCCTCCTTCTCCAGCTCCTCAGCTGGAAGAGGGGAGGAAATGGGCAATGGGGGACAAGCCCCTCAGAAGCACCATTGCTGTGGCTGCGTCAGAGCTCTTGGGATAAGGAAATGAAGGAGACCAGGTTATTCTGTTTAAGGCACGAGGAGGTAAAATCCAGTGTCAGCCTGTCTACATTAGAAACAAAAAAATGGTGAAGGAGATCCCTCTGATCTAGCAGTAAGGTAAAAAGCTGGAAGATAAACTACAGGGAAGACGTTAGGTAGGTGTTCTAACAGAGTGGGCAGGTGTCACTTGATAAACATCCAGAGGGCTGGGGAGAGTCGTCCCATCACTGGAAACTTCCAAATCTGGACTGGGTATCTTGGCAGCAGCTTGGTCACCAGTACTTGACCAGAAGGTGCTAATGTGGGGAAGTCCTCTGGCTTGTATTAGGGAACAGTCAGACTGAAAGATCACAAAGATCCCTTCTGATCTTAAGCCTCATTTCACAGTAGATGTTTTTTCTTTTCTCATCTATCTCTGCCAATGGAGCAGCTGGAATACCCCCTGCCACCTGGTCCAGACCTTCTGAGCACAGCATTGCAAAACACCACCATCACCCGACATCCCACAGGGAATCAAACAGGTTCACACCCCAGCCCCATTTTTCTTTAGAATATTCTCTCCGTAGTTGCGAACAAAAAATGGGCTCTGGCAGAAATCACAGTAGTGTACACAGTGTTTTTTTTTCCTCTCCTTTTTCTTTACTTCCTCTAAGAACAAAGCCAGCCCTCAGCACTACACAGCTGTCCACACCACCAGCTCTTTCAGCCATACACCAAGATCTTCACCCCTTAAAAGCCTTGCTGTGAAGCTGAGGCATGACAACTGCTGTGCAACTAATATTAGTCAGGTCTCCCACATGGGAGCACAGGGGCAGACAGGAATCTAATAACTGTCCATGGGAGGGAAGGAAAAGAAACGGTCAAATTTCAGAGATAGCAAGGAGCAGTTTATTAGCCAAACAATTTGTTATTAATCTCCGTGTGAAAACAGATGGAGAACGCTGGGGAGGCGGCTCTGCAGAAACACTCTGTAGAGGAATTTTTAGAAGCACAGTCTTCTGTTACTATGCAGGAAAGCTACTTCTGCTTATGCTTCCCATGACAGTATCAGTCTTTGACACACTAAAAGCCTGGCCTTGCACCATTTAGGTCAAAGGAAGTTTTTTCCATTGGGTTTCAGGGCTTGATCCCACTTCTAACAGAAGAGAAATTATCTGGTTTGAATGCAGACGGGAAGGAAGAGCCTTCCCGCAAGCTAATAAAATTCTTG
>NW_010400110.1:21218-24935 GCF_000710305.1 Buceros rhinoceros silvestris
GGAAGACCCTCCCCAAAAGCTAATAAAATTCTTGATTTTAAATCCCTGCTACAGCACAAGTACCTTTTTTATGACTGCTCAGAGCAGACAGGAGAGGAAAAAATGTAGACAGTAAGCAGTTAGGAGCATCAATTTTTATTTTTATAGTCACATAAAATGTACAGCGCATAAGAAGAACCGGCACTGTATCTTCACTCACATCATGCAGAGGTTATCTGCAGAAACAAACGACAGCCTGTGCTTCAGAAGCACTGTGAGTTTACACAGCATGGGAAAGACCGAAGGGCAAATTTACTCCAGGGGCACACCTTCAGAGAGAGCTCCCCAGCCGCAGATCCTCCTTTGCCCGCTCCTTTTACTCCATAGGCTCCCCATCCCCAATCCATTCCCCCCCCAACCCCAGCCCTGAGTTTGTGCACGTGCATGTGTGTGTTTCTGAGGATGCATGTTACCCAAAGGATTATTTCCAATCCCTAGTATTTTTAAAGAGGTTATCTGCTGGCAGATTGCACACATGAAAAATAGATGATATCAGATGCATCCAGCTGTTCAGGACAGATCTGTCTGTCACCAGTCAATCACATTATGACAAAACATACTGGTCTAATGCAGGACATGCAGCCCCAGACCCTACAAAAACATGTGGCAAGACTTATGTGAGAAAACACATTTAATCCACACCTTATGCTGGGAGAGGGCCAAACAGTAAGGCTCCCTCAACAGCTCTGGATCTGCTTTAAATACCTAAATGACTCCATGCAGTCTCTCACATACGCATCCCCACCATACCCCACTGAAACAGAGGACGACGTCTGTCTCCGTTTCATGGTGTAATAGCTCAAACTAGATTACACAGTTACGTGAATCTAGCAAATACTCGAGGCTGTGATGAATGACACGTTAGAAGGCAAAGCAAGAACAGTCCCTCCCTATAGTACTAGAGTCTGTGCAGCTTGCGGTGAGCCTGACAGAGGGGTTTATCTCACTGAAAATAATCTTTTTGCATTTTAAAAGCAAATAAAATGTTATTTTCAGCCGGTTGGATTCTCTCATCAGGTTCACCAGGCAGCTACCCCTGGAGGAAAGAAAGTCTAAGGAAGGGGAGAAGAATGGCCCATTGCAAGGCTGAATTAAGCGTCTCTATAACAATACCAGAGGCATAAAGAGAAACATCTGCCTATGCCATCCCAGCAAAGCAGGAGAAAGCAAACAGCAAAGTCACAGATCACACCCATCTTTTTCTCCCCACTTAATCCAGAAGCTTCAAAGCACTTTCATTTCTTGGAGAGAGAGACAAGGAAAATGATGGTGCTTTAGGGGTGCATCTGAGCAGAAGCAGACCTCAAGCTGGACTGCTGAAAGCAGAGGATGGCACTGAGCACCACAGCTGAGGGGATAACACAATAAGATGACTCATGCCACCAAAATCTTTATGGATGTTTGCTAATAGAGCTCCCAGCCCCATGCCTTCCCCTCAGGAGCAGAGGGTGCTAAAAGCTCAAGCTAAAAGCAAAGGGACAAGTGAGCAAGCAACACAATCTCTCCAGGCAAGTGCTGACAGACCCAAGTTCGTCCAGTCCTCCTGATTTATCACTGGCACATGGCTCCTTCCTGTCAGCAGGTGGCATTAGTGCCAGCGCTGCCCCACACTGCTAAGCAGCTTCTGGACCAATCCTGCTGGCACCATGAGCCAGATCTGTATTGGCCAGGGCAAGCTGACCATCACTGAGGCTGGACTTGCAGCAAGACTAGACTCGCTTGGATTAAGGGCTCACTGGCTCCTGGTGTCATGCTGGGCAGCTCAGTTCCATGCTGGGTGGCTCAGGCCTCTTGCTCTCCTTGCTGTCCTTCCATGAGACTCCCAAATGCTTACTGACAGCATTCTACGGATACAACCAAAACAACAGTAAAAAAGGTAGTGGAGAGAGGCCTTCCAAAGTATCACTAGATTGTTTCTGGATGACATTTTCAAAGGATTTTTTAAAAGTCAAGGACATTTTACAGAGTATCTGGTTTATGAATCAGTTCTTTTTATTTTCTTCTGCTGTTACATAACTTTTCCAAATGTCACAGAATAATAACTGCTGCGTAGATCAGTATTACTGAAGGCTGGAAAACAGCATACGAGAATAGCTGTGCATTTTTATTCTATATTAAATAAAATGCCTAATGGATTTTCTTGTATACCAAAGTCCCCACACTGAACTGGTCTACCTTTTTTTTAGAGCAAAAGCCTAAAGTGCTGTCTCTCCCCTGTCTCCCCACTTCTTTGTCCAGACTGCTAGAAGAAAGAGAAATTGAGACAAAGGATTCAAAGCCTCCCACTGACTCCACAGGGATGAGATCTGTTTCTTTATTATATTAAAAACATCAGTAAATGGCACATGCACATTAGCCCTTAAAAAGAACCAAGGCTTTAAAAGGAGAATGACTTGAAAGTGGAGGTTGGTTTGAAATCTTCAAAGCTAACCAACTGGTTTAGATAGGAATAAACTCAACAGAAGTACCTAAAGCTTGTAGAAAAAAAATCTCAATGATGAAGTGGAGATATGCTCTCTCTGCTCCCCTGCTCTGCCCCTGACATCTGCATTTGCCACCCTGCACCTTGAAACAGCAGGAGCCCATTGTAATCCTTGCCTCACCCACCAGGTCACAGATGGATTACACTTTATCAGAGGAACAGTCAAAGTCAGTCCCAACTTAAGCCGAGCAACCTGACTCTACAGCAGTGCCCTTAGGCTGGGATAAGTTGTAACATCTATTTTTATTGGTGTAATACCTGATTCATCCTCAGTTTGAAGTCTTGGTATTCAATGGGATTGGAAGATGAACTAGGAGCCTCAAACTGGTGGTGTGAATCCAAGCAGATGCCTAGAGGGCAGTAAGAACAGATCAAGCATGTAGTACATGAAAAAAGAGTTTTGAGCCCCTCACCTCCCCTTCCAGAGTGCGAACATCTTCTACAGAGTGTATATCCACATATGTGTGCAAGTAAGAACCACCAGGAGTTGCAATGTCTGAAGACTGCAGTGCCATGAGGAACCAGGGGTGGATGTACACTCACGCAAGACAGCCCAGTCCTAACTGGCTAGAGACCTGACTGGCAGGTGGTTATTTCAGTGATGGATTTCACGACCTCCAATTCCTTTCCTTAGGAGATCATGCAGTGCTCTCCCCAGGATGTTTTAATGCATGCTGGACTCTTGCCTGACCTTTACAATAACTGAAAGCTAGGACCCTGTGTTGGCACCTCAGGCTCTTTTTCCTTCCTTCCTTTCCTACTCAGGAGATTCCTGACTGTCTTGGTCTCCTCTCTCTTCCAGCCTTGCTCTCTGCTGGCAAGATCAAGCACCCCAGTGCTTTACTCAGACAAAATGAGGAGAAACCACACATATAAATACTTGCAATTAGAGAACAGGAAGTTACAGCCATGCAGCGCAATGGAAAACACAGTCAATTGTAAATCCAGTCTGGGAAGGATTATCTGAAAAATACGGACACCGAACTACATCCTGTGGTTCTTATTTAGCGAAGATATGGGAGGGCTTCAGATTGGAGCTTTCTCCAAGTTACACCTGGCTGCAGCCCAGGAGCTGCTGAAGAGCCGAACTGCACAGAGACCAAACTGGAAGATTCCCCTGGGAGTGATTCAGGATTGCTTAATACATTGCACAGTAAACATAATCTAAGATATTTAGACAGTATCTCCAGCAGCAG
>NW_010400110.1:25015-27498 GCF_000710305.1 Buceros rhinoceros silvestris
AGGAATTAGTTGGCTCAGGGGACTCTTGATGGGATGCAAGTGCAGACACAGATCCATGATGCCAGGGTATTAAAAACACTGCACTTTCAATTGCAGACAAGTGAATGCTTCAGCGTCATTAGTATGGTGTTAGCAGGGTGTATGATTATTGAGAAAAGCTGCCTATGTACCAGTTTCAATCTGTGTGATGTTGATATTCTACATCTTGCACCACTATGAACTCTGCTTTGAGGATGGTGTCTATCTTTGGTATATCCTGTATTTTTTTTAATCACTGTAATGAAATTCCTAGGGATAATGATTAAAGGTTGCAAAATCCTGATTATCTTCTAATTAGACTGAAATCCCCCAAGATACTACTGCAAGTACCTTTCCTGAGGGAGAGTCCCTAAAGAGATGAATGGATCAGCAAGCCTGATCATGAGCTGGGGCTGACCGGGAGGTGTTCTGACATGGAAACCAGAAAGCTTCTCACTTTGCCAGTGAGAGATGATGAAAGAAAAAACAGCCACAGCACAGAACGCACACAAGGAGGTGAAAGTAGCAGAGATTTCCAAAGAGGCCTTCTGTGTAACCTCACAGAAAGGCCCAGAAGGGTAAGAAAAGAGAAACTCACAGCCATTTTCATTTGGTTTTGGCTCAATCCAGGCATTTCTTGTGATAGGTGTGGGGGTGGAAGAAGTGACTGTTGTTACACTGTGCAGTTCAGTATCCCAGGAGAAGATATAAACCTGGAGCATCCATGAGAGGGGGTTTTGGGAAAGCAGAGGCTGCTGAGTGCAAGCCTGTTTTTTTTTCTGAAGGCTAACTAGCAGAAACCTTCTGTCAGAAATTGCCTTTGATCTTAAAGTTTTATTTCTGGCACTGAGATGCTTTTCATTAAATCTGTGCTCTCACCTCCACGTGAGACTGTTGGCCTAGGAATACCTCTCCCAGGGTTTGGATCCCACGGAGATTTCCCTCTTGTTTGGAGCCATCTGTTTTCTCACATCAGTTTGGTATTTAACAGCTCTGAGACCTCGTCCCTTGCCAACATGGATTATGATCTATGGGAGGGCAGAGACCCCCTGAAGGACAGCAGGCTATAAGGAATTATGAATGCAGTACGTACCGCTGCCAGGATTTTTAAAGCATGGCAGCGTACTGGACTGGCAGATGTCATCAGCTGAATAGCTGAGCCATAGGCTGGCAAAGCACAAAATCAGCTTTTGACAAAAGTAGCCTTTTCTGAAAATGCAGTTTCCTATTCACCCCAACACACTGAAATAGTTCATTCAAACCAAGACACAATCTGAGAACTGTAAAAACAGGAACTCTACATTTTCTTCTTCAATCTTGAAATAAAGATGTTGAAGAACGACGTGCTAATCCCGCAACTCTGAAGAAGCTGACAACTGGGAAAAATCTATTGACAAATTCTTATTCCTAAATGTGTCATTTTTATTTTTGAATGGTTAATGTTTTAAGTGATAGATATACCAAGGAAAAAAATTCAGGTGGTTTTTAACTTCAAAAAGTGAAAATGAAGATTCCAAGGCTTTAAATGCAGATTTATTTTCTTCCAAATGCAAGCTAACACATACTGGAAAAAAAAAAATCAGCTGTCTAATCAGACACTATTTCTTAACACAAAAATTAAGAATCTGAACATTAAGTTTATAGAGTAACATAAACATGTAAGAAGAGCCACCTGCTTACTGAATTTACCACTACGGGTGCATGTAGTGACAGATCAACATGTTTTAATGCTACCAACAAAAGAAAATTAACATTCCTTTGCGAACAAGAAAGCAGAATCATATGAGAAGATTAAAGTTGATTTTAGTTAATAAGATTTTCTTCTTTTCAGCTTAAATAAGTTTGAATTTCAACCACTGGAGTAAAATCGATTCACACAAAGGTACATTTTGAATCCTTGGTTGAAAGGCAACCCACACAACAGCGAACAGAAGCCACTGCCTTGCTGAAAACATCTGCGAGCACTGGTTATCTCAGCTCTCTTCTTTGTGGATAGATTTTGTAACAGAAGGGGCTGCCACCCATTGAATGCCAAGGAATGGATGTCTTCTTTTCTCGCCTCCTCACTCTCCAGACTCATTACGTTTCCCTTTCTCCTCCCACCCATCACTCAGAGAACTCATGTATTCAGCCCCATATTTATGGCATTTCTGTGGCTATTGAGAAATTCCAAAACCCATGCAATTTATCCTGATAGGAAAGAAAAATAATTTGATAGTGCTCTTTTGGAAGAGCACTGAAATCAAGCAAGTGATTTGAGCAGAGGCCCACTGGGTTTTCCTTGGTGCCCTGTGGCTCAGTGGGGATGGCCAGCAGGTTGGAATACCAAGATCTAGTTCACTAGCACAGATGAGTGCCTCTCCCTGGGATACGGCGCCTGCCTGAGATATGTAGGGCAGACTGAGACAGTTAATGGGGATCTGTGGAGTCTACAGACTGTGGAAGATCATTAAAAGGGGGGGGGG
>NW_010400110.1:27578-28722 GCF_000710305.1 Buceros rhinoceros silvestris
GGTGGGGGGGGGGGGCACGGGAAATAATCTTCACAGTGTCACCCACAGTGCTTCACGTTTTCCCTCCAGAAAGCAATACTAAAGTACTATTAAATTATTCTGCAAACATTAACCCACCCAGAAGGCAACTTTGTCTCACCGGCCTAAGTCACCATGCAGAAGTCCATTCCTGCCTTATCACCCTTTGCTGAATGAGACTGGACATACCATTAACTTCTCCATGCCTCCCCTTTCCTTCACTGAAAAGGAGAGTATACAGCTTCCTTTGAAACAATACTGACCTTCAGGATAAAGACTTACAATTGTCTCTGATTTAAAGTATTTTAAACCTTAGAACACGTTTGGGGGAAAGGAAATAAATCCATTTAACAAATGAGAAAACCAAAATAGACTCAATGATTCTCCCACTTTACTCATGTGTCTTTTAAAATTTTTTTCCCCCCTCACTGTCTTCTCACATTAGCCACTTCCCCTAAGGCAAAAATTAGAGGACAAAATTGAGATACACTTTCAAACATGTCTTCTATTGAAAACGACAGAGGACATGCCTGGAAAAATACTGAACATGCACACACACACCCCTGGGCACATCAGCGCTGGTTAAAATCACCTGCAACGGACAAAGATGCTCTGTCACTTCACTGTGGAATACAAAGGAAAGTTACATTGCTTGTTCTCTGTGTCAAATGAATAATTAATATTGAGCTTACTGGGCGATTTTAAGTGAAAAGAAAAAAAACCCAAACCAAACATAAAGGCATTTTAGCACAAAGTGGCTACATTAGGGACATGGTAAATGGTTTCACCTCGGCTTTCACGGCCTCTTCAAGACAAAGTCCGTGCCTGGAGAGCGGATACTCCGTCCAAGGGTCTCTGGCAGGAGAACACCAGCAGCTCTGCTATTTCTGACACCTTTAGAGCATGACACTGACCCCTGGCTGGGGCTCCCCACGCCCCGGGCTCCTGAGGGCATCTTCCCGCGTCGCTGCGGAAGGGGACCCGAAACGGTACAGGAAAACACGAAACCCCCTCCCTTTGCAGCAGACGAGACCACGGGTGGGGGATAGGTGAGTCTGCAGCGAAGCTCCAGCAGGCAGAGGCGACCTCGAGGCACCAGGACGCTGCGTGAGGAACCGAACCCTCC
>NW_010400111.1:0-245 GCF_000710305.1 Buceros rhinoceros silvestris
CGGCCAGCGCGCGGCCATTGTGGGAAAAATGGGAACCGCCTGCGCGGGAGCCGCGGGTTATCGCCGCCGAGGGGGGATTGGGTCACCGTCTCTCCTCCACTTCCCCCAAACCCAACGCTGGTCATGGGTATGCTCAGGGCTCTCCTTCGAGACCCCCGAGGAAGCGCTTGACCCTCGCCGATGGCAAAGGCAGGGTAGCGCGGTGGTTCAGTGCTGCCTCCATCCTGGCCGTGCCCGGCCCCGCG
>NW_010400111.1:588-934 GCF_000710305.1 Buceros rhinoceros silvestris
AGATGTTAATTTTTTATTGTTGTTTTGTTTTTGGCATGGAAGGGGCCTGTAGCTTTTTATAAAACCACCTCCCCGAATCTGCCTGGCCTTGGACCTGCTCACCACGAGCCAGAGGGGAGGTGATGGCGCTGGTGGCTGGGGGGGCTGCAAACAGCATGATCATTTTTCATGCTGAGAGCGTTAAAGTGCCAGTAAATTGCACATTAACGAGTGCGAGTGAATTGGAGGCAGCTCTCCCCAAGGAGCTGCTGCCCATCAGTGCATTAGGGAAGAGAATCCATCACTGCCGGCCCCGGGAGACAGCTAAATCCTTCCCAGAACTGCCGGCTGCCCAACCTCCCCGCTC
>NW_010400111.1:1649-1884 GCF_000710305.1 Buceros rhinoceros silvestris
GCAGCCCCTCGCCCTGGCCCTGCAGCTCTGCACGGGAGATGTGCCCAAGGTCCCAGTGGGGAGATTTGGGGGTTAGCTCCGTCCCCGCTGTTGGGGCCCTTCAGCCTCTAGTCTCCTCCTGGGGCTGACAAGAGGGTCGGGGTTTGACCCCCTCCTCTCAGCCTCTTGCTGGCTCCAAAACTCTTCCATCCTCCCCCCTGGGGTGGGCAGGGAGCTCCTCGGAGCTTGGCCCTTG
>NW_010400112.1:0-1674 GCF_000710305.1 Buceros rhinoceros silvestris
CATCTGGGGTGGTGAGGCCACAGTATCACCGTAAACTGCAGTGTCTGCGATGGAAAAATAAATGCTCCCGTAAGGTCAGAGAAGCAAACGTCTGTTTGTCTGTACAAGACACATTGCAGCGCTTGTACGTGCACAGCGTACGTTTGGTCGGCGTAGTCCTTCCCTGGCTGGTATTGCTAGTGAGGGAGCTGCTCTAATTGTCTGGGTCTGAAGCTGTTGTGTCTCCTTTTAGAAGTACAGGGTTAGAGGCTCGATTTAGACTCTTGAGTAGTTACTCCAAAACTAAACTCATCAAGTCAAGTGTTGGCTCAAGCCACGCGGCTCAGATGCTCATTATCACCCTGTGTTTGCATGGCATAGAGTTTTTGCCAGCTCTTTTCTCTGGGTTTGTACTTTAGATAAGTGTTTTCATCAGACAACTCTTCTTCATCCCTTGCTGCTAAACAGCTGAAAATGGGACCATGAAAATAGGTTCATCACCATCACCCTCTCAGGCCTCCAATTGTGAAGGAAGCCAAACCGCAGGCTTTGCTTGGATTCTAGCTCAAGCACTTACCAGGGCTGCTGGGATCTTGCATCTCTCGTTGGTCCAGTGTCTGGGGGTACAGAGATAACTGTCACCTTTATCGAAGTGCTGTGAGACCTTCTAAAAAAAAAAAAGTGCTTAACAAGAGACAAATACTACTATTGTGCTTGATACCTCGTTGGTCCAGTGTCTGGGGGTACAGAGATAACTGTCACCTTTATCGAGTGCTGTGAGACCTTCTAAAAAAAAAAAAAGTGCTTAACAAGAGACAAATACTACTATTGTGCTTGATACAAAAATTCCCTTTGGCTCCAGACTTGTAGTCGTAGTGTCAGGCCACCCTTTGCACTAACGTAATGACTCTAAAAATAGTGTCTTATCTCCCCGAGCCCGGTGTCCATTCAGCCCTGGAAAGAGGGGGACTGGAGGTGAGGTAAGGGAAGGCTTTTTGGTTGACTTTCCTTGGGTTTGGACAGGATGCTTCAGGAAACGGAGAGACCATGAAGACATGCCAACAAGGCATGTTTAGTCTGCAAACCTGAGGACTTCCTAGTTTGAGTCTAATATGTGAAGTACGCAGAGAAGCCAGTATTGATCAGCTTGACAGCGCTGGGAATATGAGGAGTAGTTGCAATGATGCTACTCAGCTAATTAGGTCTCACCTGAGAATTCCTTGATTGGATAAAAAAAGAATAAATTTGGAATGGCAAACAAATCTTTGGTTATTGCAATTAAGTGGATCTGTTGAACCCGTAGCAATGATCTGTTTTCCTCTGTATTGCCTTTTAAGTCGCTGCAAGTCTTTTCTTTAGATTGTGTTCCAAATTCCGGTTTGAGGGGATGACTAATGGTTTTACTGGTGATTTAATGCTTTGTGTAAGGTTAGGTGCTCAGCTCGCGTACTGCCAGCAGCTGCCGGAGGAGGGTTAAGCTGCGGAGAGCGGGCGGTGTAACCCACCCCGCGCTGCCAGCTCCCTCTGCAGGGGTTTAAATCCGTGTCCCCAGTTGGGACAAACCCCAGTGTGCGCTGTTCGGGCTGCACCTTCCGAGTCTGTTTAATAACCGTGTCACTGACTAACGGCACTGGCGGAGCAGGCCGCTTTCTCGGTGGCCGGGCGCCCTCGCTGCAGCCGGGAGGAGGCCGGGGG
>NW_010400113.1:0-6638 GCF_000710305.1 Buceros rhinoceros silvestris
GGGCAGGGGCACGCAGCGCTGCGCGCAGCCTGGTCGCCTCGCAGGGCTGGCCTTTCCCTGCGGAAAGCCTGGCGCAAAGCCGGGCTGGACACCTCGGGTGCCAGGCGGTGCTCTCCGGCCGCGGGAAGGCGGTCGCGTAACTCACAGCGCTGGGCTCTGCCGTCTCTGTGATCCGTGTGCAAGTTGCAAGCAACAGAAGGGCTCTGTCCACCCACTTCTACAGAAGACTTAAACCTGTGGTGTAATGTTTTAACCGAGTTGCTATACTTGAGGCCGTGTCTTCTCAGCAATACCGTGTACCCCCTCCTGCATTTCCACCCTAAAATCAGTTATGAGTTGCAGCCTTGCAACGCCTCCAGGAGAAAGGTAGGAAGTGCCCGCGTATCTGGAGCCCGTGTTGGAGTCCGTGGCAGCTAATACAGCTCTGATCTGTGGCACTTACTCTTTACTGAGGGAAGTCGTACGGGTTGTCAAATGTCAGTGCACTAGGCCAGAGCTCGGTTTTGAAAATGTGATTTGGTGCTTTTCCTTGTTTAACAATTTCAAATACCTGCTGCAGGTTTTAAGAAGTCCCAGACATGGTGGTTACAGCTAGACTGATTTCCACCAGCCTGACACGGTTTGGAGCCTGTTAGAGCGGAGTAGCAGAACTTGACTTTTTCTACAAACCCTGTAGAAAATTAGATGTCTTGAGTAAGTCAGTGTTTGGGGTTCTCATTACTGGCAGTAGAGCCAGGCTGGACCTGCAGAAGCCAACTGACCCTTCCTTATTTATATACCTGTCCTGAATGAGCCGAATCCCTCTGTAAACGCGTTTCACAGATGACTACAGAAAGATTCTGCATAATTTTTTCTGCATCCATATGTAATCTTTTTGAAAGTTAAAAATCGGCTGAGATGAGTCCTGGGGTTTGTTTTGTTTGCCTTCTTAGCAGAAGCTGATAGAAACTATTTTATGTTCAGCTCCAGTGAAACTTCAAATGTTTAATTTTTTAAAACTGTTTTTTCATTCAAATTAATTTGTTGTTTTACTGTGCTATTAAAACTTCTTTTTTATATAGAAGTTTTCATACAATTACAGCTTTGTCTCTCAGTTATTTTTTCATGACTGCAGCTTACTTCCAGGCCCTGCCAACCTGGGCGGTGACTAAAGGTGAAGTGGTTGCTGTTACTGTTGGCACTGAATATAACTGAGTTCAAGTTTGAATGCACAGGAAGTTAACCAACTTTCCTACCTTGTAAATTGTCCATTGTTCTAATACAAATTTTGTTTTCATTAGAGGCACTTTTCACTTTAACCACGTAGTTTTCTTATGTCTGGAATGTCCCTTGACTTTTGGTGAAGTTTTGTCATGTTCAGTGATGCTGGTTTTGCCTGGATGTGTAATAACAGCAGCAATCATAATTTCTCTAGGTCTCTCCCTAGGTGGTCAAATACACACGCCTTTGATTATTTTTATCCCAACCCTCCAATTACCTCATTCTGTTCCCTCCTCTATTTCCCTTGAGTACTTTTTTTAATATTCTAGACTGTAAAACAAGTTTACATAGATATCCCTTTTTAAAGTTTTAATATTCTCTGATTTTATCATTCTCTATTTATTAGGTTGTATTATTGCATCAGCCTGAAGAGTCAGAAACAAGAAAGGGTTTTCCAGGTTTTTGAAGAAATGCTGTGGAGTTGTTTCTTCCCCCCCCCCCACCCCGAACCAAGCCATCTGATTTAAAAACCTGTGACGTTTTTATGTATTGTGCTGTAGGACATTCTGCATATATTTTAAATTTATTTATTGCTAATTTGGTGTTCTGTGCAGCTATGTTCATTACAGTAAAAGTCTATCGCTTCTAGATGGGGGCACAGAAGGACAGATACAAATGCACTTATAGTTTGAAATTTTAAAATACTTAAGCAGTTCGGTTCCATGAGGAGTGAGAAACAGATTTTTATCATCATTTTTTGAATGCACAGCTTTGCTCTAATGTCTGAGATGGACCTTCCCGTGCTTGCTGCAAAATTTTTACCCCGTTCTGGTAGGTCCTCTTCGTTCCGTAACCAGCCCCGAGGGGTGTTACACCCGTGTTTGCAGCGGGATTCTCGCACCACAAGAGGGAACTCTTCTCTGTGATTACTGCAGGAGCTGGGCGTGTCCGCAGATACTAAATAGAACGTGGGGTGTGTAAGAATCAGGTTGCTTGTTTGTTTTTTGCCTTGATCTCAGACATTGTAGATGAGCAGAAAGGTGATGTCACCGATTTTCCTCTGAAATCTAAGGCAGCTGAGGGTTTTTCCCCCTCTGGCTTCCAGAAATCCTTTAGAAACAGCTCATTTCTGATGCATGATTAAATAGACTTCAAAAGCCTATAAAGGTTTTATCATTGCAAAAAAAGATTTGTTATACACCACCTGACGTATTCACACATTTTCCTAGTGCCTAAGAGTGCCTCTGCTCTGGTGAACTCCCACATCCAGTGCAGATAACACGGCTGCAGCTGCCAAGATGAACCTCTGTTCACTGTGAGCCCTGTGACAATGGTATCAGGTCTCCTGTGGTATCAAGATGAGGAAGACTATTAACCATATATAAGGCTGTCCTCTATTGTCCCTGCAGAATTATTTTATGAGAAATATTAGACACCAGTTAAGTGGAAGAAAGGCAAAGCAGATTACAGTTGTGAGCATCCACGTCAGGTGTTATCAATGAACAAAAATGGCAGATGCCTCTACCAGTGCTCGGGTCTCACTGCTACTGTGATACACACACTCATTTTGCTCCTTCCGTAGTAATAATTCCGCGTGTTCACATTCTTCTTCAGGACAAAAATCACTGCTGCCATCTTCCGTACATGCGTGTACCTTTAGAGACAAAGGGCTGGTTAAGCTGCCAGGCAGATTTAGTGCACTAAAGCTAAGGGAGGCTCCTGACATTAGATTAACATTTCATTTAGGGAGACAGGGGGAAAGGAAATATAAATTATAAGCAGAGAGCGTCTTGCCAAAGTAGACTGAGGCCTAAGCAAGACCATCCACAACTGTACTGCAGCACCCTGGATGAACATATATGTGGAACTGCTATTCAAGTGAAAGAAAAGACCATAGGGATTTTATTACTCAGTAGGACTATAAACAACTTTCAGAGAAATTACAGTTACTTTCCAAAGAAATTCTGGCTTTGCAGTTTGACTTACTGAGGAGAAAACAATAAAGCAAAAAGGAAACCAACCAACCAACCTTGATTTCGAAGCCAGATTGGACAGACTGTTACGACTGTGTAATCAGACCCTGCGTGTACCAGTGGCCAGAGATCTTTATCCAGGACTTACGTAAGAAAGGTAAACTTTATACGTTAACATGTGCTGCAATGTAAGAGATGTAAAAAAATGTTGGACGTATTCTTTGGAAGTGAGGGATCGAGAAGTAAGCAAGAGCTTTGGGGCCCTTTTTGAGATTTGTCTGCACCGGGATATCAGCTAGGATAGCTGATACTAAGGCATGTGACACTTAAATTCCTGACAGCTTCAACGGCAGAGGCGGCCGATTTTCAGGGAGATCAATCGACAGGAAGTGCCTCGCTGGATCTGAACTCAGTTAGACGGATTGTCTAGGCTACTGTACCCCAGCACCTGGTCATGCACAAGTGCTGCCCAGATGAAACGGTGGCCTCTAATGAAGGCCTTGTAGTGTGTAGGGGAAGCTGGGCTGCTGCTAGAGACAGAAGGACAAATGTTGTGAAAGAGCAATTTCACAGCATGTTCACAGCACAGTACTAGGAAGGCCGTTAAACTACATAGGCCAACCTTTTTGTGTTGCGCAGAACACAGAATTGTACTGTCTACTATGCTCCAAGTTCTTGGCAGAAAGACATTCAGCATTGTGAAGCTGCCGCAGACCCCTTTAGACACTCCATTCCTATCACCAGGATGCTATCTCCAAGCTATCAAGACAGCAGATGGATACCTGCACAGACATGCACCTTTGCACGCAGGTGCTTAACGTCACACAAGCCACTGCTTCACTGGCAATTAATCCTTCGTATGATGCCTATGCACTGAGAACTGTGGCCTGATGTGTGTGTCAGAGCTCGCACCGATAACACCTTGGTTAGCTTGAACCTGATGCAGCATCTCTGTCCAGACGTGGTGTTTGCCTGCATGCGCCCCAGTGACCGCCTGTAGACTTCAGCAGCACAACTCTGCCTTGCTGCTCTGGCTCAGGAGTGTTTGGCAGAAGATATCGATTGACTCTGCAGAGCTCCTCCCAAGCTGCCGGTTTTTATTTTTCCATGTTTGCCTATGGAGCTGGCCAGGATTTATAAATACCATTTAAAATGAGTCAGTGTGACAGATTAATGGGAGTTTAAATCAAGATCGATAGGCATACGTATCTTAGGGATTTCTTGAGTAGGAGCAACAGGTCACAGATCAAGCATTGAAAACTATACTGTTCAGAAACTTTCCCAGTTATACCGCCTTTCTGTTTGAATATTGTCAGTCTTCATCCTGTATTTGAAGGACTGGTACATGGAGTAAATAAGGTGGTGAGTTTTCCCAAATTTCTATTCTACAGCAATTAAAAATACAGTGCTAGATACTATTTTGAATCAAAAGGAATTTAAAAATGGACATAATTGCCAAATATCTTTCTTCCTGTCATTTGTCTTACATGTTTTTAATGAGAGGCCACCACCTATCACTAAGTCTGGCAGTTAGCTTCTGAGTAAGAACCTCAATTTGGCTTTTCTATGTTATATTTTTAATTGGCAGATATTAACTTCTTTTTCCAGTTTGCTTTCATGAATACTACTATACACATTGCTGCAATCACCTTGGTAAACAACAGCTTTACTGAAACCACCTACAGCCCTTCACTAGAACAGGTACTCCGCTCTTACTACATCCTTGGTTATACATCTGTCCTTCCAGAGGCCTTGCTGTCATCCTCAGTGATTGTCAGAAGTTCCCTCCCCTAGTTTTAATATAGTTTTGTTGTATTCCTAATTGTATCTTAAAATTGTGCAAATCCCTTGCATTTGCTGCACAGCTTTTTAGGTAAGGGGATAGTCATTTTTGTTTTCCTTCACTCATTCCTGAAGTGTGCATTAGCTTCTTTTCCGTCAAAAATAGAGAATAGAGAGCACTGCGGAAGCGGGTGGGGGGTGGGGAGAGAGAGGACTCCTCCTTGGGAAGCAAGCTGCAGCGAAACTAAGCTTGCATTTCCTGTAAGTGCCAGTGCTGCCTCTGGCTCAGTATCCATGGAAACCTGATTTCTCATCCTGCTGCAGGAATTAATAGATGGTCCCAATCCACTTGGTTAGGGAATCACTATGATATTAATTCACATCAGGCTATCAGGCTCACTTTGTTATCTCCAATACTCTTTTCATTACTTTTATCAGAACAAAAGGTTAAATTAGCTTTCATTAACTTAACTTAAAAAAAAAGCATCTAAATCTTTACCTTCTCAAAACTAAGTCACAGCACACAGAGGCTGTGTCTTGGAAAACAGTGATTTCAAATGGAGCTTGGCCAAAATATTGGCACCAGGGGACAGCACAGAGTTGGGAGTGCTCTATGCAAACGTCCTTTCCTGCATCTTCTACTGAGCTCTGTTTTTCACCTGTGCCACTAGCTGGATTATCCCGGGGGAAAGTCACTGTCCACCCTTCCGTACCAGAACACACCTTCCTCTTCCACAGTTCATTCTGTCTGCAAAGCTTCAAAGAGAATGAGCCAAAAGGGACTTTTTTTTAGGGAGTATTGTTTCCAGACTTCCCTTGAAAGACTATTCATTAATTACAAACATAAGCATGTCACGTTCCCCTGTGGTCTGCTCCTGGATCACCCATCTCTGGATATCCAACCTTTGAACTTTCTTTCCTCTTGCTTTTATTTCCTGTGTAATTCCCTGTTTGTTGTTCCTTCATTTCTCCCCGGCCTCCAAATCATCCTTTCTGCTCTGTGTTTCTTCTACTTGGACATTGATTTTTCCCCTTTTCCATCTTTCTGATACTTTGTATTTAGCAGCTGGTCCTTTTGTAACCATGACAACTACATCGTGATGTCAGCAAAGCATCTCACTGCTATCTGCGGAGCTGAATCTCATTAAATGTCAGGGATGCTGCCTGCGCTTATGTTGAGTGCCCTGTACCCAGGGGAGGATTTTTGTTTGGAGTCTTCGGTATTACGTCGGTGAGCCAGGAAAGGCCAATTTCTTCTGTTAGCTGCTATCCTTCAGTCAACTGCCCTTCTCCACTTCTGGTTTGCACTATTGTCCCTCTCACAGATGTTGGACTGTTCAAGGAGCATTATCACAGGAAAGATAGCAGAGAAAAATATTTCAACTACAGGCTTTAGTGGATATAGGAATTCATCGATACTCAGCAACTAAAACTGAGGAAATGCAGCACATTTCTCCTCCCCTACTACAGGAAGCGGTCAGGCCCTGCCTTGCCCTTTCAGTTCTTTCTGCACTGCTGTTATTTTTCGTTCAGCAAAATTATGCCTAGTGAAGGTTGAGCTGATCTATATAAAGGACAATAATGGAGCACAAGAACACAATTAACAAAAAAACCCAACCCAACCACAACTTCACGGGCAATGGAAATGTTTTGCTGTTGTCCTGGTTTGAGCTAAAACTTCCT
>NW_010400114.1:0-8527 GCF_000710305.1 Buceros rhinoceros silvestris
ATCAGTGCGGGGAGGGGGTTGGGGGTTTGGGCGAGCGCAGTGGAGCTGCGGGGCTGCTGTGGCCACAGGGTGAAGCGTTGGTGTTGCCTCTGTTCTCCGCAGCCCTGCCAAAGGCTTCAGAAGGCCCTGGGCATCGCTCTCTGGTTTGGGTAAAGCACAGGGACCGTCATCCGTGTCCAAGGAACAATCCACAGCAAAAGGGTTTCTGGAGAAAACGCTTCTTCTGCCACAGTTGAAAGCTCCTGGATGACAATAAATGCCCTGAGCCTTTAAGAAGGGCTTAGACCCAAATTTGGGGCAGGATTTGTGCCTCAGCCATGTCCGGATTCCCTTCAGATAGTAATCCCAGCTACTGAGTTACGCTCTGCAGCGGATACATGGATGGGACATGACTGTGCGAAATCCATCCAGGCTCCAGCCACTGGGTGGTGCTTTGTCCCTCGGCGTACGCCACCGATTTATAACAAACGTTATTTGGCCACCGTCTGGGCTCAGCTTCTCCCATTAAACCGGCTGACGCTGGCTCCCTGGCGGCAGCTGCAGACCCCTTTGGTTCATCTTCATAGAACATGGAAGTTGCTTCAGCTGGTTTCTGCCGAGGGGGGATGTTCCTTCGGACAGCTGAGGTTTGGGCGAGTCTCTCTGTCCCTTTGATCTCCAAAGATTTAGGAGACTGATCTCCTAAGGTCTCCTAAACTAAGATGTGTTTTAGTCAGTGGGTCGCGATTTCTGCGACAGTCACGCGTCGGGGTGGGTCGCGATGGGTTGGGTGAAGGGTTGCTGAAGATATTCCGAGGGTGGTTTTCTTAATGGAAAAATTAGGGGCAGAAGGTGAAATTGTAAATGCTCAATTTTGTTACCTGAGCCTGAGCTCAGCGCAACGTGATGTGTGTGACTGCAACTTCTCCAGATCTCATCTGAACGTTTCCTTTCCTTCTTTCTCATCTACCTTTTAGCCCTTTGTAGTTCTGCAGCCCTATGGGTACCTGCTATTTCTTTCATGCCGAAGAATGCTATTTGCCAGAAAACCCGAATTTGGGGGCTTCTCGCTCTTTTTGAACGGAGTGTGAGGCTAAACCGCTGCGGTTGTCTTCGGTGACAATGACAAGCAGAACGATCGGGAGTTCAGACAAACCGGATTTTTTTAGAGGCTCCTCCCTCAGCCTGCTTAAAAGATCCTGTTTACAGCACAGCGTCAAACCCAGTTTTAAAGCCCATCGGAAGGGAGGTGGACAGCGACGAGTGGAGGGGAGCGCTGGAAACCAGCACTGCTGCTGGAGAAAACAGTCGTGCAAATGCATCCTCTGCCTCCTCTCCCTCTTCCTCACTTTGTTCTCCTTGCTTCCTCTCTCTGATGTGCTCCTCCTCCTCTTGCCCAACAGTTAGAGGTCTCCCCTTGCTTTGACAGGTGGAGGAACGGGCCTCTTTGGAGGTGTCTTCTGGCCCTTGACGCCTCTTTGCACTGCTAGTTAGTTTGAGTGAAGGTAAGTGCCCGTTTGCTCTGTAAAAGCTCTAGCGCTTCAGCAGTTCCACCTCTGTGGAACTCGCTGGAAATTTCCTTCTGCTTCTGCCTTCGGAATATTAATTCTTATGTCTAGAGGGAACGGTGAGGCCGTAGGACACAGTGTTATTAGAGAAGCGTCGAGATACTCAAGGTGTGTAACAGACACAGGCACAAAAAGCAGCTCAGCGCTGGCCTTCCAAGTTCTGTGTTATCAGCAGTGCTGGGAGGTTTAAAATCCCTCCAGAAGTGAGTGTTTTCAGCCTTAATTCAGTTCAAACATACAAATATTTCTAGCTGCTCTTTGTTTAAGCAAAAATAATTCTGTCTGATCTTTACCCTTCGTGCTAATCCTTCTCCTCTGTCATTTCTGAGGCCAAAACGTCCAGCTCCATTTTCCTCTGGTGGCGGCTTCCCCCCGGAACCCTGTGGTGTATTGCCCATGTTTTCATTTTAATGAAAACGTTTAACCTTTTTCTGAAAAAACAAAAAGAAGTCTGTCAGAATTTCCTGCCCACTGCACTGATAAACCACGTCAACACCCGCTTTTCCCCACAGTGTGCCTGGAAATGAGGCTTTGTGCCAAAATGTGGGACGTGGGCATTAGTTAGAAGGTTACGGCTGCGTTTAGGCTGCAGCCAGGCAAGAGCACAGTTATTCCTGTCGACCACCCGGGGGAACGCGACCCCCCAGGCTGTAGCAGGAACTGTCCAGCTCTGGGAGTGAAGAACAACACCCTTGTGACTTCTGACTTGCCAGGAAAAGGCAACGTCTTGGCTGACTGCTTGGGCAGGTACAATAGTGGGTCGCATGAGTGACACCTCCTCCTCGCTCTGCTCCAGGCTGGGTTAGAAGCCCAGGCTGTAACGCTGCACTGCCACAAAACGTGCCAGTGGCTGAGACCTACTCGGCAGTAAAGAGCCCAGCGCTGCCGTCGCCTGGACTGGGAGTGGGGAGTAACCTCCTGCCCATGTTCGCAGTGCAGTGACTGACCGAGACTGTCAGTGGGACAGAGCTAGGCTGCTCCTGGGACGTGGAGGTGGCGTCTTTGCCTTTTAATCACGCGGGATCCGACATCAAGACTGTGAAAGCTACGTCCAGTTGAGGTGCTCTCTTCTTTACTAGAGAGGGAATCTCTGTTTTGATCACGTGCCTCAACACACCGTGTTGCTCCTGCAGTGCTTTGGGCGTTAGGTGGCTCTTTGAGAGCCCGCGAGTTCTCTGGGGACTTCGCCTTGGGCAAACTCACTTCAAGTGGGCAAGATCCTCTTGCAACGCCTTGAAAAATCGTGGTGTTCGAAGCAGTCACGACTAACACTTGGTTTGACAAGGATCTGTCTGTCCGTTTCTGGTTTGAGTTCCCATCTCCTGCCAAAACCCTGTGCTGGCTCTTCAGGCTGCACCGGAGCTGCTTCCATGTGTTCCCCCTTGTTTTCGAAGCCTCTTTCTTCCTTCCCAGACTTAGCCGTCTGTTTGCAAATGAGGTGTTTTCTCTTTCCTCTCTTTGCAATGACCGCCCTCGCAGGTGAGGTGTAGGGGTGTGAGTTGGTCACCCTACATCCTATTCCACAAAGTAAATGTGTTCTGCATCTTCATTTCTTTTTTTTTTTTTGTCTGTGTGTGTCTGTAGTACTCTCTACTTCCACCTTGCCACACAACTGATCTGCCTGTATTTTCCCCAGGCTTTCCTGAAATCCTCACTGGGATATTAATAGTAAGAGCGAGATGGGAAGGCCAAAAATCCGACTTCTCTGTGAAATCCGGAGATAATGTTTTTCTTTTTCAGAACACGAGGCCCTATAAGTAGAAGAGGAGGAGGATGGAAGGAGTTTTCTTGGGTCTTTTGACTTACTTTGATCTGAAAAGGCACCTGTGATGTCAGAGTCGGATGTTCTGTTCAGATAGTCTGTGCTGCTCAGAAATGCTCACCCAAAGGGTTCACCAGGGCAGTCAGTGTGAGGGGTTTTTTGCCAGCGAAGATCCTAAAGACTGGACCTGCTGTTTTTCCATGGTTGATCTGCTTCGGAGCAGCCCTGGGCCTGCAATGGGCTGATGGCATTAGTTGATGTTTCTGTGCCGCGTTCACTTACGCTCTCTCCTGTTTTTCTCTCTCTTCTCTTGTTTCTTTGTTTTGTTAAGCATTGCAGGCTGTATGTACCGCGTAGTTCAGACCACGGGACCGGATGGAAAAAACCTTCTGAAATTACTTCCCATTTCTAAACCTTCTGGAAGCTTTGTGCCGATAGCTCAGCCTTCAGCCATGCAAAATAATTCTAAGGCGAATATGCCTAACCGGGTCCATATTACTTTTAAGACGCAGCTTGCCAGTCCTGCCGCACCTTCACCCGTTAAGATCCCTGTTTTTCCACCTACTAGCCCTAGAAAGATTATTATTAGGAGAGCAGTAAACAAGCAGGGAGGTTTCAGGGCAGGTTCGGAAGAAGAAAGTTTAACTCCCACCTCAGCTGCTGACGCCCCGAGCAGTGGCGTTGCCGCTAACCAGCTGTCTTTGCAGAAGGTTGCTGTGGCGGGGTCCTCCCGCCACAGTAACACTAAGTACGTGGGGGGGGAAAAAAAAAAAATCCCCAGTGGTGTGAAGGCTCCACAGTAAACAAGCAGGGAGGTTTCAGGGCAGGTTCGGAAGAAGAAAGTTTAACTCCCACCTCAGCTGCTGACGCCCCGAGCAGTGGCGTTGCCGCTAACCAGCTGTCTTTGCAGAAGGTTGCTGTGGCGGGTTCCTCCAGCCACAGTAACACTACGTACGTGGTGGTGAAAAAAAAAAACATCCCAGTTGCTGTGAAGTCTCCAGAGCTGCCCTCAGACCACCACCTCCAGATACCGGCTGATGCAGAGGTGAAATCTGTCCCAGCTTCTTCTTTACCGCCGGCAGTACAGCAAAAAATACTCACTGCTAGCACCGCGACCACGTCTGCAGGACTCAACAGCACAGAACCACCGACTGTTATCTACGTGTCGCCAGTGAACACGGTGAAGAACGTCCTTCCCGAGGAACTGCAAACTTCCTCCCCAATACCCGCCATGGAAGTTGCACAAACTATAACGGTGAGAACCACGCCAATGAGAAAGAATCGTTCTGCGAAGGCGGTGGCGGCTGGTGGGAGGCGGAGCCAGCAAACTCCAGTGAATTGGATCATGTCGGAACCCCCGCAGCTGGCAACATCTCGTCTTATCCCAGTAAAGTCGTCAAATAACATGGCTTCCAAGATCTTGAAAACTTTGACAGACACACAGCACGTAGAAGCTAACTCTGCCAATATTTTACCGGTCTCTTCCAGCGGTGCTGGTGGAAGCCAGACAAAAATCACACCCCTTAAAGATAACGCGCTGGTCATGTACAACGGGAAGGTCTATTTTTTGACCAGAAAAGGCTTCGATGTTCTGTCAGTCCAAGGTGAAAAGCAAGCACCTTCCTCTTCTGGTGCGTCACTTAAAAAGGAGACACCCAAGCTGATCAATTCTACTGCAGTCGATAAAATAACCAGTAAAGTGCTGAACCTGGTGTTGTCAAAAAGCAAAGGAATCATGCTGGTTCAGAAAGATCCCAAGCCGTGTGTTGACTCTGCAGCTGCCACACCATGTAGTTTAAAAATTGGCGTAAAACCTGGCCCCGCAGCTCCAAGCCCAAGAGCTGATCAGCAGGACACTGCTGCAGAGCAGAGGAAGAGTTTGCCCCTCCCTGAGAGCGTTTCAAGCGGGGTGACCCCTCCTGCAGCCGTAGAGACACAGGAAAACATGTGCCAGAACGACAGAGAAGAGCTTCCTTCCCCCCCAGCAGCGAGTGTGGTTTGCCCGCAGCCTGAGCAGGAGCCTGTGCTCGGTGACGACAGGCAAAAGGTAACTCTCTGCACTAAACGCACCCACCTCCGTCCCTGCTAAGTTCTTACACGCTCCTGGTTCTGTTTGGATGAACTGGGTGTTAATGAGTTCACAGATTTGCAGAACCAGTGTCCTATCACTGGAAATACTGGTCTATATTCGATTCTAGTCAATAAATGGGTTTTTTTCGTTGCAATCATACTATGCAGGTGAGAAAATGCACAAAGAAAAGAAAGGGAACGATGACATTTTATTTCCTCACAAGATAAATTGTCCGTAATGTCTGAAACTGAGGGAAGTTGTTCACTGTTCGAGCTCTGGGAGCTCTCTGCTGCCTCGTGGTGGTGATGCCCCTTCTGCCAGCACAGCCCTTGATGCTGTCATAGGGGTAATGTAAGGCAGAGGAGTTTGCAGCTACACAAGAAGGAAACAAGGAGGAAGAGCAGGGTTTGTCACCCAGAGATGAGCTCTGGTGCGGCACCGTGTGAGCTCCCATCTCCGCTGGTTCTGCTAGTCGAGGAGGCCGGAGCTGTGTTTCCTGCCCTCATGCCATGATGGGGAGGGATCCACCTCCTTTGACTTACGTCAGGCAGAAGAAACTCTTCAGATCTTTACTGGTTTTTCCCCTTCAGGCTGGACCTTCTAAGAACCTAACGTGAAAAATATGTAAGAACTCCTTAGCCTCTAGTAGATTCTGCCCATGAAGGATCACAGGTCAAGTTTTCTCTTGCTTGAGGCCAGCAAGAGTTTGCCTCCAGTTAACAACTCACTCTGAAGCTAGTTCATCCTTGCTGGTGTTGACCAGGCAGAAGAGAAGGGTCAGCTGAGCATATTTGTGCAAATTTTAGACATTTAACCATAGCAACAGGCTCTAGGGCCTCTTTTCTGATTGTTCCTCACCTGAAGAATGGTTAACAGAGACTTTTTTCCCGTCAGTGCCATGTGGTGCCAAACGTTAACATTCTCATTTGCTTTAACCTCTCTGGAAAATGGCATTTCGGATGTTTGCTGCTTTTAGTCCATCGATTTGTATGCCTGTGGATGGCCAGACTTCCTGACGGGAGGTGGAAGAGCAGGAACAGCCCAGGTTAGAGAGGTCAGATCCACGGGTGGCCCATAGCCCTTTGGTGTGAGTATCCACCACGGAGCAGTCAGAGTGCCACCGTAATCACCCTGATCTTCCTTCACCTCCCCTGGTTACTCTGAAATTTTAGATCAGGCGATTCCCTTGTTGCTTCTCCTACCTCTGCGGTGCTACGAGCTGGGCTGTGCCTCTTCTGGGTGTTCCAGGGTGTGCTTGGGGCTTTACGTGACTAACAAGACTAACAATGTCTGTAATTTCTTGAAAATCACTGGGTTAAATGTGCCTCCTGGAGAACCCTGATAGTGCAGGGTGGCCGGTTGGACTCGATGACCTCAAAGGTCGTTTCCAACCAGATGCTTCTGTGAACAGGGGTTCCCCTGTAACTAGTTCCTAGTTTTCTGTGTATGGAGAGAGGGAGGAGGTGGCTGACGGCGCTCTCACTGTTGCTCTATTTCAGACCCCATGTGAGAAGATGGAGTCGCCGGCAAAGGTGATCCAAGCCAAACCCCCAGAGAAGCCCCACTGGAAACAGCACTTGGAGTTACGGAGAAAATTTGGTCTCCATAAAGAGGAGAGAGTGTATCTTAAGAGAATACCACTGAGCACCCACTGCGAGGCAGCAGGAGAATGGGTTAGTTCCAGTACCAGTGTGAGGAAGGAGAGCAACTCTTCGTCGTCGTTAGATGTGGAAACAACGAACCAGCGTCAGGAGCCCATTAAAGAGGAAAAGGTATGTTCATAGATCAGAGCTGAGCTGGGAACCGCAGTGGAGGTGTGGTGGCAGCAGAGCCCTGTGTGTGCTTGGACCCTCCCGCCTCTGGATTCCTCAGTGCGAGTCAGTGACTGTTACAGTCCCTGTGAGAATGTTCTAGAACTTGTTTGTGTTCCACCACAGAGTCGTGTGGTTTCAGTACGACCTGAGCACCATCGAAAAGTCCTTGTTCTCTCTTCTGGGTTCTGCTGGAGGGAGTTTGAAGGACAAGCGCGTTGAGGGCGGCCGGACCTTCTCGCGGTGGCTGAGCAGTCAAAGGGATGGTCTTTACTGCAACAGACCCCATAGCTCTGCACCCTGGTTCCCGTCCAGCCTCTGCACACGATGGTGTTTATCCAGCAGAGCAGAAGAATAGCAGAGTGATTTCTTGTGAGGCGTCACCCTTGAGTGTGAAACCAGTCAAGTACCGTTAGTTCGAGTCTCTCGCGTGACTAGGTGTGACTTCCAAAGAAGGGCGTCCACTTGGTCACATATGGGGTCATTAGAAGAGGTTTACCTCTGTTCCTGTCTGAACTTTAGGGTTACTAATGTCTATAAACCAAGACCTTTGTCACTGGCTCAGAACTTGCTTGGGTGCTTCTGGAAGGTTCCCTCCATGTAAAGGCTTCCATTTTAATGCGTTAAAATTATTTCAGTCGTTCTGTTCAGCCACAGAGTTCTAAATTGTCTTTTCTTCAATTCTGCTCTGCCCAGTCAAAGGCTTTCCCAGGTTTTCCTAATTCGGCGCTAGGGCCCTGCTCTGAGCAGACCCACCGGCTGCTCTTCGTGAGCGTTTTGGTAATGAGCGAGCTGTGGGGACGCGGTCTGGCAACGGCTCTAACTGCCGGCGATGAGAGCACGAGGCGTTGTTCGGCGGTTTGAATTTTCCCCGCAAATGAGAGACAGTTTTTGCCTTAAGCTACAGTTGAGGAACTTCAGCAGCACAGGGGTGGCAGACGCGCGCTGTTGGCTGAAGGGATTCAGTGGGCTGGGATTGTCAGCTGGGAATGTGTGCTCGAAAAATAGCGAATGTGGAAGCGTGTTTGCTCTCGCTGCTGAAAGAAACATCTCCCGTGCGGGGATTCTGAGAAACTTGCCTCAGAGAGCTTGTCCTGTGTGCGTGGTGAACTGGGATGTGGTGGTGTGGGCTGATGCTCCATTTAATGGGGGTTTATTTGGTGTTTCTTGACTGTGCAGGTAAGGGAGGATTGGGAAGAGGATGTGACTAAGAAAAGAAAAATAAAATCCTCCTCACTGTCAGACAGTGGGAAGAGAAGGAAAACTTCAGTCAAGTCAAGCACAAGCCCAAGTTCCGAAAACCCCACCTCAGGTTCCAGCGTGCAGACCAGGAGCG
>NW_010400114.1:8663-11321 GCF_000710305.1 Buceros rhinoceros silvestris
AGCCTCAACGCAGCCCAGTAATTCCGCAGATGTCGTGGTACCGTCTGTCTGGGAGGTCCCTGAGCAAGAGCCCTGCACTCTACGCAGCAACCTTACAGGCTCAAGCATTCCCATTTCATTGTCTTCTGAAGATGATACTTCGGTTCTCGAAGATTCTCTCAGCGATGATGCTCTCCCTTTGACTCCCCCGGACTTGGATGAAACAATACGGGATGAAAAAATAAAACGGCTCAAACAGCTCTTACGACAGCGAGAAGCGGCGCTTGAAGAGGTGCGTCGGAAAATGCAGCAAAGCTGAACTGTTGAAGCTGGTGGTCTGGACCGTCTTCACTTCGGAGACTTCAAGAAGTTCCTTGTTTAAACAAATATGAACGTTTCTGGTAGATGGAAGATCTTAATGAGATTTAATGTGTGTGTTTAGCGGAGTGCAGGTTTCTTGTTAGATACTGCAAGTAAAAGACTTGGACCATCAAATCTGTCTTCTTAGAGAAGACAGGCAGACACGTTTATCAGCGTCTTCTCCATAGCTGGAACCTGGGGGATCCTGTCTTAGTCCTAGCGAATAAACCTTCCCCCATTGGAATTCCGTGGCCTGTCTATGAAATGGAATGTGGGTTGCAAACCCCACCCGTAGATACGTTTTTCTTTTGGTTTCCTAATGCGTGTTACGACTTCTGTGAGAAGGCTCTCAGCTCTCCTGAAAGGTCAGTGGTTAATACAGGCCATTGGAGTGGGCTGGGAAGGAGACTCCAGGCAGCAGGAACGCAGCCGTTCATACAAACCCCTGGCAGATGTGAAAGCGGCAGCGGTAGGAGCCCCTGCGGACCTGATCGTGTCTCTTCCCGTGGTTGTTGTGAGCCTTTATAAGGCCTTTGCCAGCCGTGCAATGTTGAACTTTGGTTGTGAGGATGTTTTGGGGGAGAAAGGTGTGGTTTTTTGTTTTTGTTTTTTTTTTAAGGAGAACTATGTTGAATAATAACTCGTTGAAGCAAAATCGGCATATTTCTATGCCGAGAGGTGGCACTTTCCATGGTTCTTGAGTCTCTTTTCCCTTCATTTGTTCCGCTGTTATTTGAACTGGTTATAACATTGTTACTGAAGGTCTCCTCCGCTTGGTGCTGCCTTTGTTTTGCTCTGTAGGAGAGAAGCTGCGCTCAGACTGTCTCTGCCACCACGGGTTCTGTAGACCTCTGTAACCTATGTTTTCAGCGTATTCTGTCGTGTTGTATGGACACCTTTCGCTGCCCTTTGTTGTCCACATCGCTGAACCTTGTGAGGCCCTTCTGCAGCTCTTCAGCCTTCATTACAGCCATGAATAACCGGTTTACCAACAGAATTTGTCATTGGTTTTTTTCTTGTCCATTTGTGGTTCATGGGATCCCTGATCCCATTGCTGGTTTTGCTTCCCTATTTGCTACTATTCTTATTTTCTGTATTTTCATCAAATCATCTGCAGGGTTTTTCTGTCACCATGTGGATGCCCAGTGTGTGCACGGGGGTTTGGTGGGGCATGTTGCTTCGGAGAGAGGTCCTTGGAGAGCCTGGCAGGCTGTATGAGCCCGCTGGTCCTTATTCATATCCATCCTGACAGTATGAAAAGGATTAGAGAGGCAGGACAGCCTTTTACACAGAAAGAAAAAGAGCCTGAGATGGACCAAGTGTAGGAGAAGACAGTGCATCAACCATGAGATGGTAGGTGAAGAGGGAAGGTGCACAATGAAACTCAGCTCTTCAAGGATTGAGATGCGGGGATGAAGGTGATGTGATCCTGGGCATCCGTGGGCACAAAGCGAGCGTTTTGGGGCAGAAACCCTGTGGTTTAGCAAGGGGAAGCAGGCGCCTCGTGAGGCTGATGAGGGTGTCGGGCCTCGTGACCTGCGTTAGCAGCAGCCAGGTATCACAGGGGTGGGACACAGCGGGAGAGCTGAGCACTGGCGGAAAGGACTGGGCCAGTGACCTGCATCCTGTCGCCTGACGGGCTGAGTTGCTTGTGGAGCGCGTGTGCACAGGTGTCGTGTGTCCTTTGTTGGAAAACATGCAAAAAAAAAAAAAAAGAGAGGCTCTTGTATGGGTGGTGGTTTTGAGCAGCCAGGGGGGATCCCCAGGGGGAGCAGCCAGGGGGGATCCCCGGGAGGGATCCCTGGCAGTCTCTTTGCAGCCTCCTCCGTGCTTGTTCTGCAGGGAGTGGAAGAAGCGTGAGTTTGGCCATGCCTGCAGCAGCGAGGGGGAGAGTGGGAAGATTCCCCACGTCTGTTGGGGGGTGGCGGGGGGGCGGGTTGGCCCTGACCAAGTGCCTCCCCAGCCGCTCACTCACTCCTCTCCGGCAGGATGGGGAGAAGGCAGGAGACAGGCAGGACCTCTGGGCTGAGCGTCCTGTCAGCAGACGGTTAACCATTTCCTGGGGCTCCGTGTGCGAAATGTTTTCTTGGGAGGACAAATGCTGTAACTGTAAACGTCCCTCCCTCGTCGTCCTCCTCCTCCTCTGCTAAGCTTGAGTGTGACATCACACGGCACCGAATATCCCTTAGATCAGTCTGGGACAACTGTCCTGGCCCTGTCTGTTCCCAGCTTCTTGCCGTCCCCAGCCAACATGCTGGGAGTGATGTGGAGAGAAAGCGCCAGCCTTGATGTCGTGCAGGTGTCCTCCAGCAGCGGCCA
>NW_010400114.1:11531-12843 GCF_000710305.1 Buceros rhinoceros silvestris
GGTCGACAGTCGAAGGGGGTGGGAGCAGCCTTGTGTCTGCCTGGTGCTGCAGTCACCCGCTGGGATCCGCTTCCAAAAGATCCCCCTCACCGTTCCCTGAGGGCCGCTGACAGCAGTCTGGATTTTCCAGTGATCTCTCCAAAGGAGTTACTGAGGCTGAGTTCACTTACCGCATCCTTTCGCTGGAGGATCCCAGGTTTGATGTTCGATGACACGATCACCTTCCCTCTTCCAGAACCTCTTTTTCCCCAGCAAAGAGGCCCATTAGTCCGAGTTGCCTCTAGAGAGAGTGAGAAGATACTGGCAGTTCAGAGCAGGATCCTCACTGCGAGGCCTTGAGGAAATGTGAGCAGGAGGATTCGGTGGAAAAAGGTGAGCGGGCTCTTCTTGTGATCGAGGAGCGAGAAACTCTTGGTGCAATTCAGAGAGACAAAGCCAAGTCGTCTCTGGAAGAGAAGGAGGTGTCTTTCTTGGGCCACTGTCACTGGTGATCATTGAGAGCCAGGAGAAGCCCTTTGACGTGCTGATGTTGGGGATGTTCTGCTGGTGGAGGGTTAAAGGAGCTCCCTGGCACTGCTCCTCACCCAGACCCATCATCTGCAGCACAGACCCAGTTCTGCCCTGTTCATCCCTCACCCACTGTGACCTGTCTGGGAGGGAACAGCTCGACTCCTGGGAGCGCTGGTTGTGGCCCCAGGGGCAAAGCTGTGGGCAGCCATCCCCGGGCGCAGCCCTGGCTGGTCGGAGGTGCTGCAGACTCTCCCTGTGCTTGTGTTAAGGGCACAGCAAGAGGAAACCCGTGGATTGAGGCTGAGAATGACAATGGTTACAGTCACATAACCAACAGCAGGAAGTGAACGTAGCCTGGACTGATAGAGCTGACAAGATGGTCAAATATGTGGGGGAAAGGAAATGTCTGAATTAATGGTGTCACCCTGACTGTGACCTGCCTCTTCCCCGTTCTCCCAGACGGTGGCGAAGCCGGACGAAGGGATGAAATGCCCCAGCGGAGACTGCTGATGGCAGAAGATGAAGCGATTGTCCCAAGTAAACACGGGGATGAGTCAGAAAGGGGCCTGAGGAGCTCATTTGTGCAACCTATTGCAGGATCAGACTGGTGACAACAGCTAAAGGGTGCTGGTCCTCAAAGGACTCCGAGTGGGAAAGCAAGAATCGTGTCACCTTTGTTGTTTCCACCACGGGGTGATGCCAGATGGCTCATGGTGAGTGTTTCCTCAGTGCAGACACCAAAAGAGCTGCCATGAGATCTCTTGGATGTGGGGGCAGCTTCAGGGAGTTGGGGCGAGGCTCT
>NW_010400114.1:12950-13277 GCF_000710305.1 Buceros rhinoceros silvestris
CGAGTTGGTGCGTGGCGCTTCGTGCCCTCACCAAGCCCCCGCGGCCCGGCTGGGGCAGCAGCAGGATGGCACAAGGCCAAACCAGAGCCGGGCACGGGAGACCATGACCCGCGGGAGTGCCAAAGGCTGCTTTAGGGACCCAACGTGGTCATGGCCTGAGGAGCTCAGTGGCCAGGATGACCCGTCAGCCCGACCTGTCTAACCTGGGACACACGGCTGAGCACCGGGAGCATCCGGCCAGAGCATGGGAGAGTTCCCCTGTCGGGGCTGGGGAACCGAACCCATCGCCAGGTGATGGGGAGGGATTGGAGGGGCCGGGCGGACGGG
>NW_010400115.1:0-409 GCF_000710305.1 Buceros rhinoceros silvestris
TAGGTTATTTCTCTCTGCCGTAAGCGGCCTCCCCGTCACTGGTGACCTGCTGCCATCGTGCTTTTGGGTGATTTCTACGGTTTCTTTCAACCCTTGACGTTCAAAAAGAGCAGGCAGCAGAGAGCCCGCACGGATGTTAATGCAATAGGTGCCTGAGAGTGTGGGGTTTGTGTTGTGGGTTTGGGGGTTTTTGTTTGTTTAAATTATGATCTGCAGCTCCTTTTTCTTTGCCCTCCCTCCATTCTCTGAATTCCGCTTGGTTAACACTTTTACCCTTATAAATAATAAATGAATCAATAAATAAATACTGAAATCAACAGAACTCTCGGAATAGAGGCTTCTGTTGCCTTGTAATCTGACTCTTGGAGCAGCCCTCCGCAGTACCCGCACGGTGAGCCTCGCGGGGGAG
>NW_010400115.1:576-24759 GCF_000710305.1 Buceros rhinoceros silvestris
GCAGGGCGAGGGCGATGCCCTCCAGCTTTCGAGGTGACTGGGAGGCAGCCGAGACGCACGCAGCGCCCTAAGAAACACGGTTGTGATTTATCTGATTTTGTTCTTCAGGCGCATAAGCACTCTATCTCTTTCCAACACATACACAGAAGCTTTTGCTTCTCCGCTTTTTAAAGGCTTTTTAGTGGCAGGTGACTAGAATGGCCTTATTTTGATACTTTTATCAACGAGTACCTCATTGCCTTCGCCACGAAGTGATGGGGCTGTATTTTATCTATTCCTTGCGGCAACGAATATTATATTTTATATTATTTTTAGTTGCAGGATGAGGCCAAAAAAGCAGCCCCCACCCCCACTCCACTCCCTGGGCCCTGTCGCCTCGCCGCGAGGGACAAGGCCACAAGGAGGGTGGGAGCCACAGCCGCCCGGGCCCGAGTTGGAGGACACCTCCCCGCAGCCGCGGCTCCTGGCTCGGGGCCGTGAGAGACCCCTCGGGGTCCCTGTCAGCTCCTGCCTGAATGCTGGGGACGGCTTTCAGGCATCCCTTCTGGTGGATCGGACACAGAAGCCGGGAGGAAATTTCTCGGGCTTCTTGATGTGTGTGGGAATAAGGGGCATGACGGAGCCGTGCTTCTCCTCCTCACTGCTTCAGAGCATTATGCTTCTCTCGTTCTTTATCACGGGTGGTAGGCAGTATCAAATCCGATCTGCAATTAGCTATTCTGCCTCCGTTTCACAGCAGAGGTTGCAGAGACCTAATAATTTTTCACCCCTCCAAAAAAACAACCAAACAAAAAAACCCCAAACACCAATCCCTAAACAAATAACCCCCCCAAAACAACCCACACAGGCAAAATCCCCCACCATCAAATATTCCTTGGGGCGGTTGTCTCCACTACTGCACACCGTGAAGGAAATAATGTTTTCTGCCTCCAAACCTGCCGTACGAAACTGCCTCGTGCATTGTTGCTTTTTTATTTCTCTGCCCCGGAAATAAAATATATCATCAGAACTGGTCAAAACTTCCCAGAGGAATGTTTTCCATAGAACAAAATGAATCCGTCCTCCTGGAGGTGTTTTGGGGGAGCAGCTCCATTTTACGTGTGTCCATGCTGGGCTCTGTTTCTCTTGGCATAGCTGCAACCCCTAGCCTTTCCTTTAGAAATGTTTTCCTTGCTATTTACCTGCCTTACCGAAATGTCTGAGACTAAGTGCCAAATAAAAACAACCCCCGAAATTTGCAATGTTAGTTAAGCAAAGCGTTTCTCTTGATCTGACCTATTAATGTTTTCAGTTGCTGCTTTCATGAGAAAGGTCAAAATTTGGGGACTTTGTTCCTGCTTCGAATGAAATGTTATTTTAAAACGTTAGAATAATATCTTCCAGAGCGAGTCCGACCAGTTCTGCAAATGCAAGTCCTACTGGGCTGGAAAAACAAATCAAAACAACCACATCACAGAATCAGAGACTTCAGAGTTAACAGCTCGGAGTAATTAGATAGCCTATTAATAGCCTTGCTTCTCGCTGCTATAAAAAGAAGGCGCCTGGAAAGGTATGTGTAAGCATGCCACGGGAGGTAGGATAGACACGGAGGAGATTGGGGTGGCAGTGGTGGTGGAGTGGTGGTGGTGGCGGGGGCGAGGGCTGAGCGGTTTCCGACGAGATGTGTGGGGCTCTACCGACAGGCAAAATGCGTGTACACACCCTCTACACCCCAGCTGCAGACGCCGACTTGTCCCTTTGTTTGATATCGGGAGGACTCGGACGGAGCCATGGAGGCAGGACTCCGCCAGGCGGGTCCCATCCCCACCGCCCACAGATAAGAGATGCTGCTAATTCACCTCCGAGGAGGGGACGCCTTCCTTCCCTTTTTGTTTTCTTACCCTTTTTGTTGGATCCCCCCCGCCCCGCGGTGTTAATGACTTCGCAGACAGAGCCCTCTATTTGCAGTTAGGAGTATAAATATATACGTTCTCTGTGTGATACCGCATTTTCCATTCAGTTCGTGTAATCACTGTCAGTGTTTATCCATCTCGATTAAACCTCCAGGACCAAAGAAGCTGTGCAAATAATTCGCATTTTTCGATTACCTTAGGAAAAGGGTGATTTTGTGCAGCCGTTATTGCTGGTCATGTTGAATTTATAATTCATTATTGATATGACATAGGTATTTTCAAGTAATAAAAAGAGCAATTAAAAAGCCCATCGGCCCCAAAGATGCTTATAGGTGGATATAATGTATTGTTCCACTGCTGTTATCGACTTATTCAGAAGGTCGCAGATGACTGAGTTTTAAGGAGTCAAACAACTTTTATTACGATTAGATAAATACAAACAATAAACAGTACAGTCTGATATGCCTAAGGATTTTTTTCATGCTGTAATAATGTCTTTCATTTTTTTACACACATGTATTTTACATACATAATTTCTTAATTTATCATCCTTAATTGGGGTAATATTTTTAGTATTTAAAGATGTAATAGAGTAGTAGCAAGGTAGATGGGAGTAATCCCAATGTTACTGTTTTGGGTTGTTGGGGTTTTTTCAGTATTCATAGTATAGATAGGGTTAACAGCCTTTTTCTGGAGCAACCAATCCTCAGAGTAAATCAATGTGATGGCAGGCTGTGACTACTATTTTCAAGGGAAAAAAAAAGAAGGACCTAGGCATTTTCAATAAACTCTGAACATGACATGCAACAGTATTATAGGATAACTTCGAGGATTTGCTGCTAAGATCCGTCAGCAACCAGCATGGTACCTAGATCATGCATTTACTGATATCAATCAAATATAAGTTTAGGCACACACAACTGTAATATTTAGTATTAGTTCATGTGAACTAATGCAAAGAAGCTTTACTAAAAATGTACGTGTACATTTGCTTTGCAGCAATGCATTTTCATTGTGACATTGATATAGCCTGGTTTTGCTGATAGTGAACCTTACATTGATCTGAGTGCATGTGGATCAGTGCTTCCCAAGAAGCGCTGCCTCTGTGTCTCTGCTTGTTTATCCAGATCCTAAAATGGTCTAAGTCTACTCATTCAGCTGGAATTCATCCTCGTTAGTGATGACCAAAGCATGAAAAGCCAGGTCCACAGACCTCTATGCAAATACCTGTTCAAGCAATAAACCTTGCTAATGTTCTGATGGTAACAACAAGAATTGCCACTCATCCCTTCAAGTCATGGTTGCAGCTTAACCAAGCACCTTAAGCTTTAAGCAGATTCTGTTCCAAAATCCACATGAATATTTGACACATAATTCCAAGCTTCCTGCTGTCACATCTTGGAAGCTGTTGGTCCTCAAAACCCTGATCAGCACTAACTCAGCAACTATCATTCCTATTCATTTAAGTTTATTCCTCTAATGAACTTAACAACTGTAAAGGTAATAATAGATCTTCTCTTGTTTTGTATCAGGCTCATCCAGGTTTAATAGCACCTCTTTACAATGCAGTTACCATGCTATTGCATGGTCACTAAAGATGGCAGATCCCAGGTTCACGGCCAGCACAGCCCTACAAACTTACATTGCCCTTGCTTCTGGGGGTCAGTGACCCCAGCAGAAAGGAGGACAAGAACAGTTACAGCAGTAACATCTTATGGCATCACAGCTAAATCCATTAGAGGACTCTCAGAGCCCTGGAAGTGTTGGGAGATGAAAACTCGGCAATGCTGAGGGTTTTTTCCTGAATGTCCCAAACATGCTACCCTGTGCAGTACCTACCATTCCCCATAGACCATCGACCACTATGTAACAACCACAGCTTTAGGTAACATTACGTACATCAAAGTGCTTCAGCTTCTACACTAAAACAAACCTTTTCTCTCCAAAAAAAGCTGGTATCAGTCAAAACATCTTTCATCCAAAATAAAGCTTTTCACATGTTTTTGAGTTATTTAACCCTTTAAACAAAAAGCCTATCTCAGACACAAAATAGCAACAAAGCATCTTGAGAGGACAGAAGATGTATTTTGCATTTTTCTCTCTTTCAGTTTGGTAATGTGGTCATATCTGGGGTGGATCTATCATTCCTGGACAAGAAGTCAAGATCTCAACACCTCGTTCCTGTTCAGCCACCAGAAACCGCTGCAAAAACCTGCTGTTTTCTGCCTGGTCACCGGAGTACAGAGAAAGAAACAGCCCCTGAACTGTCTTAAACTACTGTCTGTGCTTTGGGTTTAAAGTTTTAAACTTTTTACTGGAAAAGTTAAGGCTAATGAATATGATCTAAGATGTTTCACTTGTGGACCTGAAGGAGGGTGTAATTTAGCCTAAAACCATAATTAAAACTATATTCTTATTCTAGTTCTTATTACCTACAAGACTAGTCACTACTCATCTCACAAACCATGTCTGTGAGCTGTGCTAAGTTTTCAAATACATTTAATTTTGGTTTTGAGAGCTTCAACAGAATTGTTGAATGACATCTCCTTTAGCAAGAGTATTCCAAGAAAATTAACTTCATTTTTGCTTGCAAGAAATGGAAAAAACCCATATTTTGTTTGTGCCTGCTTGGAACAAAGTGTTCCTCTGAGATCCGGAAGGTGACACATCTTCTACAAGTGTTTCCTCTAATAAGCGTGGAGAGGAAAAATTAATGGGGCGAGCTGTAGCTACTAGAAGGTTAAAAATATTCTCTACAGAAATATGCTAACCATAGCTCAGCATACGGACCTGAGGAACATAGAGCTAACTAGAATGAATCTATGGTGAGAATTGGAAAGCAAATAATTAATCCTCAGCTGAAAAAGGAAGTTCCCTGAATTTAATGGGATTGGACCATTAAATGAGCAGGACTGGAACTACAATAGCTTGGCTGGATGTTAAAAGTGAGTATTACCACTGAATTCTTCATGTCATCTAAGCATTTTGGATACAGCCAGCGTTACTACAGTCAAAGCAGAACATGTTGGCCATTTTGTCATGACTGAGGGTGGAATTGGAGAGAAATGCTAAGGGGATGGGAAGGAAGGGCTGACGGGAACAATTTCGTTCAAAGCTCTGAAACTGTATTTAAGCAAACAGAAGAAATAGCAGTTTTGAGTTAGCAAGTCAGCACAGCAGGCCAGAGCTGTGGTAACAAGGGGGGTGATATTGCACAGGTGCAATTCAAGGGGAAAAGGATTCCCAGCCAAAACCAGTCCGTCGCATCCTGTCGGTACGGGGGAAAATGCCCCCCTCTGCGAACCGCGACACCTACCCACTTCCTTCCTGCCTGGAAGACAGGAGATGCACCTTGGACACCGAGATGGGAGCAGGGACCAGGAGGCAACAAGACCCCCAGACATACTCTTCCTCTGCACAAAGAAGAAGTGCTTCCCTGGGTCCATAACCCCAAAGCAGTTACAAAGCTATGGCCAACCACCCCATGGGGTAACAGAGGCTGCCACCAGCTGACGAGCTGCCTTGAACCACCCTACTTTTTGTGTAAAAGCAGAATCCAGCACATCTAGAATTACACTTTACTACAAGGAATAAAAATGCACATTCATTATAGTATTCAGTATTACAATGCTTCCCAGTATCTGTTGGTCTGACTGCAAAAAATACACTGTTTAATGGATTAAATTATTTAATCAATCCTCTGTTTGGAAAGCAGAAACCTGCTGTGTAAATCTCAAGAGGTGAATAAAGTCTAACAATGAGGGACCAAATTTCAGTGGGACTTTTGCTGGAGAAAAACCCGCACAAGTTGACTTCTTTATTTAAAATGCAATAAAATGCAATTCCTTTACATCATTACACCCTAGTGTTAACCTTAGAATCACAAATTTGTTAAAAGCTGAGCAAAAAGATGCTTTTAAGGAAATTTGTTCGTAATTAAAAATAAATTTAATGGTCTAAATGAAGAGTACCGTCAGTATTAAAAAGGGTAATGACTTAATTATTTTTGTTGATGTCAGTTATTCATTTGTGGGTCACTGAGCTATAAACCAGGGTAATTTACTGACTGAAATATAAACTGGATATGTGCCATATTATTCAAGAAAAACAACACCCTGCAAAAACAATACAGAGAAGAGGTAATTTGTACAGAGTTCGTGAGACAATTATCTAGTTAGAAAACTGACTCACTATGCCCTTGGGTCTATTTATTAGAAGAGAATTGAAGGACACACTAAACATACTCCGAGTCTAGTAATTTAAATCTTGCCTGTACATACAAGACCCAGGAACTGATGCTTTCCAGCTCATGGATTAGGAGTCCTGAAGGAGGATGCCTTGATGTGGGACTCAGGGAACTACTTCATTTTTCTGTGTGCTGAAAGTTGAAACTGCTGACCCATTTTGCTGCAAAGTGCTTTGAAACTCAATCAATGTCATAGAAAACATTTAATAATGTTAATAACACACACGCATACAGAGTAATTAATTATTTATTTCAAGATGTGCTTCACTGTTGCAGTGCCTTTCTGGATTAATACAGAAGCAACATTTGGATACAAGTGGATGTGTTTCACGTTCAGACAAGCAAATCATTGAGGTACCATAGGACGTAACAAAGGCTCTGCACATGTAACTCACTCACAGCAAAGCTCATCAAAGCACAGAAATGACCTAGGCCGAAACAAAAGCAAGTTGCTGAACTATTCTGTGAATTTCCCAATTGTAGCTGTCAGACATTTTTCTTGAACTTTTAGTGCTTGATAGAGAAACATACCAATATTTTCTTTGTTGATCATGTAACAAACTTCATTAAATAAAAATGGTGTTTGCTTCTCTGGCGATGTTTTTTTATTCTCAGTTAGCTGTGCATTTTGTATTTGAATAGATTTTAATGGGTGGCACCTAGCCATACTCTAGCAAATTGTGGAGGAGACTAATATTCAGAATAATTATAAGGAGTATTTGTTTACAAAACATGAAAAAACCCTCAGTGTTTCTTTATTTGTTTTTATTAATAGTAATGCTGTCTTGCACACAATACTTTTTAAAATGAATGCTATGAGTATCTAGGAGACAGAAGAGCAAATTATGAGAATCTGAGAGACCTGGGTCTGATTTTGACCCACAAAGTAGGCATAATTCTGCACGTTGAAAGGGGCTATTCTACAGCATGTTTGCCTTGATGCAATCCTGGCTTAAGAAATTCTCTCCCTCAACCAGGAGGGACTCCTCCTTCTGCCTGGAGGAGTTATTCCAGTGCCAGCACACCAATCCATTGCCTTCTTCTCGTTGTGTTAATGAAATTCCTTGTGGGACCACACTGGAAGAAAGACTACTGAAACAATTATATTTAAAAAAAGCTCTCCCTCTCCTCCTTCTATGAACTGTTTAACTTCCATCACTTTGGTGCTTTGATTTAAACGTTGCTCTACATGCAGTTGTTTTTGCATAACTGAGGAGGCGACAAACTGCTGGCCAGGGGTGGGAACAAGCATGTAAATCAGGAACTCGTTGCAGCAGCTTGGCTGCAAAGACAGTGTATTGTGGGACTATGGTGTGATGGTTCATTGTATAAACTTAAACTTTGTATTTCCTGAATGTTTTCATAGCCATGTAGCATCACTGCTGCAAATCCCTAGTACAGAAGTGCTGGACCAGCATTGCTTTCCTAGCTCAGCCTGGTTCATTTACATTAGAGAATTGCAGTCATGTGAGATATATCATGGAGAAACAGTGTGGGCAAAGCCTCAGATGAAACACGAGCCCTATATCCTTTAGGACTTTTATTTAGATGGCCAGGTTCCTGTTAGTGGAAAGCTTAAATGGACAGAGTTAGGAGCAAGCATATAGTCAGGGACAACACCTTGGCCATGGGGCAACAGTCACCTACATGTCTCAGCTATCTTCCCTTGTCGGTATCTGATCACAGCCTTATGTGTTTTGCTTACCTGCTAAGGATCAAGCTGCATATGTGATTCAGGACTGAGTAAGAACTGCTGGGTCGTTTCGGCCAGAATTTGGGATTCTTCCATCTTTTCTTAAAGCACAGGCCATGAGTCACTTGATGAAATCTCCTTTCTCATCTCCTACTTCCTGCCACTGCATGGACCTCAAGCGATGGTGGCCCTTTGATTTCTTCTGTCTTCTGCCTGAGATTTTTGTCTCTTGAAGACTCAAGCTACACCTAATTTGAATTTTCAGATACACAGTAAGCGCCTGGACAAAATAGCATAGTCTTTAGCATGCAGGAAGTCAGATAATATCTAATCTTCTCCTCATGAGGTTAAAGTGTGTCCCTAACGTATTATTAACTGATGCATTCTAGAGCAGATGACATAGCACTTCATATAACCCATTCTAGAGTTCCCTATATTAAAAGCAATCATCTGATCTGTTCATGTGTGACAGCATCACATCATGACATCACCCAGAACCCACTGAAGTCAATGGAAGAAATACCAATTCAGATGGATTTGGACCTCTACTTTAATGCCTCAGGTAATACACCTTTCACATCACAGTCTTGGTTTTGAGCCTCCACCGTGTTCATCAGCCATTTTTTTTTCTTCCAGTCTTGACCTAGACTAGGCGCTTAGAAGATTTTCTTGTTCATGACTGGTACTTTTGGCAGATTTAATGCTTCATTGTCAAACTTTTAGATAAGAAGACCCTGTTTTCCAGCACAAACATACTGCTTGTCTTTTGCTCCACAAGCACTGTTCCAGTCCTCCCAGAGGCCACTAGACCTTTTTATAACGTAAATAACTTTCAAATAAAATAACGTCACAATGGCTCTAAAGCAGCACTTCCATGGCACTCTACTGTATTTTGATGGCATAAACAAATGAAAATTATCTGGCTCATCAAAGTGTGATTTTGTGATGGAATGGGTAGCCCAAGCTTGGCTGGTCCAACAACCACGAGGACCTGCAACCATTCGAGAACTGTATGGAGCCTTTCTTGTGTGCAGAATTAGCCCTGGAACCATTTCTTCAAACTATGGTGAAATATAAATTTTCTTATGTGTTCAGCTACTTTGTGTTTATTTGCCATTTCTAAACTCCTTCCCATCACACAGGAAGGATAGGCTCTCGCTGATTTCTATGACTTTACCCGTACTGGAGTATTCTTCTGTTTGTCTGAGAACCTCATTCACACCTTTTCTGTCCGTCCTTCCCATACAGAGTATACAGCATCTATATTCTCACTCTGGAGACCACAATATATGGTATGCAAACAATTTAAAAAAAAATATTTTATTTTCCTATGAACCTGTAGATATCCATCGAGCTGGCAGTTATTGCAGAAAAGATGTGTGCTACTCATAAAAAGCCATTACCAATGTCAGCCAAAATTCCAAGAAAAAAAATAGAAGGGCAAGGCAGGTATCTCATCCATTTTGGAGCTGTCAGGTTGTAACCTGAGGCATGCTTTCAGAGGAAAGGCAAAAATAAGATTCTTTCCCAAAGGAAGAACAATATGATGATTTGAATATGGAAGGCTAAATGATGAGCACACAGTTGCTGCCTGCACAGAAAACAATCCTGAGAAGATCACTGATTGGACATAGACATGGTGGATGGTTACAAACTGTCAGGCAGGAGCTATTGATGCAGACCTCCAACTTTTTTCCAACTTTTTTTTCCAAAGTGGTTTATGTAAAAGATTAGAAAGAAGGAAAATCCATGGAATAATGAAGATTAATGCAATAAATATACCTGAGCCTGTTTCCTTGTTTTAGTGGTTAATGCTACTAGAGAACCCTGTAGAGCTTTAAGCAATTCTTAGTGATCAAGATTTATGAAGCCCTTTCGAAAACTTCATTAAGGGGTCAGAGAGATTTAAGTGGCCTTGCAAGCTCTGCACTGAGCCAAGAAATTCACTTTGCAGAAACTCAGCCAAAGGCAGCGGGGGGAGCATTTTCTTGCAAGGACTCTGGCCTGGGAGGAACAGTGACAGTTACTGTATGGATCTGGGCAATACAGTGTGCCACCAAAGTCCCAAGCAGGCGTGTGGCACATAAGATAGATAAAGGAAGCTGCTTAGAAAAAGTAATTGCTCTGAATAGTGTTACGGCCAGCATAAGCAAGCCAAGTCTGCATACATGTCTCACACGTCATCTTCTTCCAGCATCCTTCAGTTTGTCCAAAGTATGGTAAAGCATTTTTGTAGTTCAGATGTGTTTTCTTCCTTTAGTGATGACAAGCACTGCCTGAATCCCTCCAAATCATAGCGTGGAATCTTACCTTCCACACTGAAGCCTCCAAGCAGTTGTTTAGGACTGCGATTATTTAGATAAATAGCAATGCTCTTTAATCTAGCAATCACTTACTCCCAGCTATGAATATGCAAATTGGGTTGGCTTGTTTGTGTTTTCAAGAGAGAGAGAAGGTGGTGGTGGTAGGAGGGAAGGGGAAAATTCCCTGGGTACTGCTATTATCACCCTTTTGTCTTGACATGAGCCAGGGAATATTTCATCTGCACCCTGCAGAGCATTGTTGGGCTCTGTTTAACCATCACCCAGGTGGGCGTGCATCATGTGTATCACGTAACGGTGGGTCATGAACTGACAGATCAGGTCAACCTGATAAAAAAACAGGCCCTGGATTTTTTTTGGTTTGTTTTTTTTTCTAAGATGTGCAGCCGAGTAAGTTCCGGTAGCTGGCAAAGCCAGCAAACCTCCACAGAGCAAGATATGATGACTGCTCTGGTAGTGTCACAGGTAAACTACCATTCCCTTTGGCTCGCTGAAGCTGCCTGGCCACCGGGAAGCAGCCATGATGGAGCAGACATCATAAGCTGTTATAAAATTCAGTATAAACCAAAGCAGCAAATCCCCAGAAGCTGTGTTTCAGCTTGGCTACTCACCTGAAGGAAACACTCTTCACAGTGCTTCAGATGGAGCGGGAGGCATTACACAGCCTCAGTGCCTAGTGAGGAGGTCTGCCCTGGAGCTAGAAGGAGGGAAAATAAAAAGAGAAAGGTAGTAGAGCGTGGAGAAAGGGAAAGATCTGAGAAATCTGCAGTAAGAAGAGCCCTCAAAGGTCTCCCTCATCTCACATCTCATCTCTGACAGTTGCCAGCAGCAGGCACTTACAGGAACTTCCCCCCACCAAAAGACTGTATAAGCCAGTCCCTCTCCTGTTTTTTTCTCCTAGCATGTTAGATACATTTAAATGTAAATGCCTTTAGCATGAATTGAAGTGAGCTCCGGACTTCTAGCGATGCATTATTGGAAGCAGAATGTCATAATGGAGTCAGTTTAAGAATTAAGCTTTGTGATTCAAGGAAGCTTGTTCATACTAGCCCTTATTCAGGAAGACACTTTTTACATTTGCAGACCTTAAAGCACCTGCTTTACACTTAATGAGAGGGATGGAGGGAACCACACTCTTGTGAACAGGGCTTCTCAGACAATTGTCATGACAGAATGGCTCAAGCCTGGGGTAGCCTCCAGTAAGGGCTGTATTTATAAATGATGCAACAGGTGACACTCATCACCTCTCTGGGTGACAGTACTATCTGGCACTACTTTAGCATCTGTTAGAAATGCTGCATTGGCTACAGAGTCTCCAAATCAAGCTGTAGCAATATTCTCCAAACAGTTACTTGATAAATGATTCAATATTAATGAATAGCATAAGGAAGTTTATGTACCATTATCTCCATCCTGTGGAGTTTCTTCAAGGAGAAAAAGGTCTTACCTTGCTACCTTCATTGGAGTACAGTAATTTCTGACGCATTCCTGAAGCCAGCAACAAAGACAGGAGTCTGGTAAAGTCCTTCCATCTGCAGGAGCAAGCAGAGCCTTGGTAGTGAACTTGTGGCTGGCAGGAAGGAGAAGCCTCCTGCATGACAGTGAGTCATGAAATCTCAGCACTGACAAGGAGAAATACTACAGAAGAGCCAATTGTGTAATGGTCCAAAGAAGGGCAATTAAGTGGCTTTGCTGAGACAAGTTTTGCATGAACTACACACTACAAATAGCAACTTCATTCAGGCCATTTCAATGACACATGCTAGAGATAGGAAGAGCCAAGATAATAATGTTTTGCCATCGCATTTTGGGAAACCAGGGATCAGGAATTTTTCCAGAGCAGGAAGCTTGTTTTTCTCACCGAAGACCTTGTTTTGATTTCAAATACTGCTGACTATACACAGTGGTCACATTTTTTAGACACCTTTTTTTTTAATTCTTCCCGGCTTCTAGCGCACAGGGAGATTTCTAAGGCAGACAAAGACTCTTCTGAGGCATATGCTATAACAGTAGAAGGAAGCTGCTCCAGACCTTCCATGAATACAGGGTTATCTCACTGTATATAAGTGCCTTTACATCAGGAGCGTTGCTCCTGCATATCCTATGGAGACTGGGGATATAGAGTGACAAAGAGAAGTGATGGGTGGCTAGGACACCTGGTGCCTGAGTTCCCAGGTACCAGTGTCAGCCCTGGTTGCCTAGACAGCCGCGAGGTGTAGCATGTTGCATCTCTGATGATCCTGGTTGGCTGCCACTATTTGTGAGAGATTGCAATGGCTCATCTCAAAGGGAAAAGCTGTCCTGGTTGTTGCTATGCATAAGTTTATGTATAGCATAAGTTTATGCTTACCCCAGTAGGCAAAACCCTGAGCTGTATGGTTTCAGGTATTAGCAACTGCAGGGAGTAAAAGCACTTGGAGGGCTGAGAAACAGCCCCAGATAATAAATCCACAGTGAAGCGTACCCTGACCCTTCATCTGGACTTATATTCCTAGGCTGCCAAGGTAGGAAATGTGCGAGGTGATAGGAATCTGTGAATCAGGGGCCCATTTGCCATTGTTGGTCTGGGTCTTTTTCCATTTTCTAAGTGCAAAACAATACAGGTCATAATAAAAATTATTGAGGGACTTGTTTTGACCCCCAATTAGCACTCTTAAACCTTCCGGTCACTTCAGGTTTATGAGTGAAACAGAAGACAAACCAAAGCAGTACGCAGCCCTGCTTTTCCTTGAGCCAGGGGAACTTTGCCAGCGTTTGATTTTTTAAATCTGATTTCTTCAGATAATGTAGTCATGCAAAATCAGCAACTTCATGAAGGAAAGTGTGAGTGTGTTACACCTGTTACAGCCAAAATTATGTTACACCTGTGAAGCACCATAATTTTTTTCCTCTCTCTCTCTGTGGTGAGACTTTAGTGACAAGCGAGCAGCAATGTTTGTTGCAAGCATTCTTCTGAGCTTTGGGTGCTGTCATGACTTTTACCTGGGGGTTGTCAGCCCAGCCTCCACAACCTCTTTCTGCAGAGGTTAGGGAGAACATTACTTTTTCCTTTCTCCTTCATGTGTTAAACAGCCACAGGGAACCTCAGAACTCCATCACCCTGAATTGCCATGGACCGATTTGGCAGGGAGCTTTTCCTACTAGAAAGCAAAAGTGCTGCGACAACTTGTCTGCCTGTGCACATATGCCAGGCTGTGTGTAGGAACTGGGGTGAGCAGAACAGTTCCTGCCCAGCACAACACTGCATCTGGCAGTAGCAGCCACCTCAAAATTGCCGTGCAGGCTCACATCCCACCTGCTGCATTGTCTGAAATGAAACTGGGTGTTTGGGGACTATCCAGTCAGATGAAAGAAAAAGTGAGTAAAGGGAATAAAATATGTAAATTAGGCTGCTGCAAGGAGAAAAGGAGTGTGTTTTTCTCTGTTGGCAGACAGAAGTCATGGGCTGCCCATTTAGCAAAGACAACACCTTTGTCCAGAGAAGAATGGAGAATCCCCATCACCTGTGCTTTTGCAGGCAGGTTAAACACCTTAGGGGAAGTCGAGACATAGGGAAAAAAGGACTGGGTAGCCCTTTGAGATAACTCCCAACATAATACCTCTCTGGTTCTGCAAATGATCAACTATCCACATCTCCCAGTGGCCAGTGCAATAGCAGGGGATGAAAGTTGTGCTCCTCAAATAAATGATTCATTGAGAATCAGTGACGAGTTCCAAGAACAATCCACTGTCAATGTTTTGTCTCAAACTTAGTCATGAAACCAAGAGGAGTTATAAAAGGAAGGGCTGTGGTGCAGCATTGACACTCCCTCAGGAATTAAACCCCACCAATATATGCCAGTGAGTGCTGGCCTGAACCTTTATTTCTAGAAATTATGTTAGCTGTGGAAAATACAAACTGTGTCCTTCCCTGCAGACACAGCCAAAACTAATCACAATACTCCTTGTAACACAAAGGAAATGCCTCAGGACTGTGATAAGGAATATGAATGTAGTTCTTTTACATCTCCACAGGCTAATAACAATAAGATGGACTGGTGGCACCTTTTTCAGCGTGGAGATTAATAGTCAGGGAGAAACTGAGAAGGAGAAAGTGCAGTTTCAGTTTTCTTTCCGATGGCTAATTAAAAAGCCCATATCTGGGAGGAAACATTGTGGAAACAAGAGCCATTTGGATGTGCCTTCCCCTGTATACTATCATTCCGCTTTGTGAGGAATGCTTTATTAACGCTAATCTCATCCCTGTGCTTTGACAGAAGTTACAGTTTCCTTCCTCGGCAACCGCTAAAGCTCAGTTCTATTACAGCGCTTGTTTAATGGGAGCATTATTATTTTAGTAAATTACCTCATCTTCTGGGAACAAACTTAACCTTGAACTATGAAGCTAAATGGCTTTTTAATGACTGGAAATTGTGCTTTGATGACTCTAAATATTCTTCATTCTGCATATTTGATATGTGCAATATACACCAAAAAATTACTCATTTCTGCAGGTCTTCCTGAATCACTATTTTAAAATCAATTTTCTGCAATTATTAGGGTTAAAAGAAGTGGGAACAAACATTCTTACTTGTATCCAGGCACCAGTGAGGAGCCCCTCGCAGCACTAGGGAACCAATCTTCCTAAGTTATGAAACTATGCCAACACCGATGTTTAAATATTCAACATTAAAATGTTTAAATTCTAAGATGATTTAATATCAATCTAAGGTGAATTCTGGGATGGACTCTCTTTGCGCTGCCATGACATCCGATGAGAAACTACGAGAAATGATGAGAAACTACCATTAACCCAAAGAGACACTGACTGGATCCGGAGTTTGTAGATAGGCCAAATGAATGCAATTTTCTAGGACAACCTGTGTGATGGTGGATCTCTCTGAACCCAGAGACACTGGGCTTTTGCTCCAGAGCAGTTGCCTGAGCACAGTGGGTGAAGCACAGTATGGGGTTATTTTGTTAAGATCTGATATACACTAGAGGAATTACTGTCTTGATTCCTGGTTGATTCCCTCCCAAATGATTGTAAATTGCTGCAAACCCACACAAAAGAACTTTTGACTCTAGAAAAATGTGTCTATGTTTAGGGTGTGTGCAGTTTGGGTACTTCTGAGACTGTATTGCCCAGAGGTCACCTTTGGGCTAAGTTGGGGGCAATGTTTTATGTTTGTTTCAGACTTGAGTGAGAAGAAACAGATGAAAATCAAATAGAAACATGCTCTTTGCTGATGGGGTAGCTACACTGTGATGGCCTATTTATTAAGAAATATTGTTAAAGCTTGAGAACTTCTTTCCGTGTGTCCATTCAGAAGAGCCCTGGATCTTCCTGCAGTAGGAGTCCCCTTCCTCATCAAAATGCCAGATCCCCACAGCCCCAGGCACAGCCTGTCCTGTCCTTCCTGAAGACATGCATGTGTGCACACGTGTCCCTTATCTGTCACTTGGGGAAAACGCAGCCATCTGGGGTGGTTAGGGGACCAGCATTAGAAAACCTTTTGTGGATCCTTTTGAGAGGCAATGATTTTTTCCCAACCACTACGTCTTTGCGGAAAGAGAGCCTGAAAGAAATGGCAACTGTGGGCAGGTTGAAACTGGAATAGCTCACCTGGGGTGCCAAGGTATTCCCAGGAGAAAAAGCTACCAGGGACAGGGTGGATAAATTGTCCTGAGGGATCCAGGCAGCCCCTTGCCTACATCGAACTTCCAGTTTTGTCCCACACTGCTGAGGAATTAAAAGCAGGGTTGTTATGAGCAGGTCACTTCTAGGACATTTTTCCTCTGCCTTTCCAACCCTACAAAACAGTCCTTGCACATCATGTGAAAATACATATCTCTAATGACAGTCTTAGAATTGGCTATAGTTATTTCATCTCTTGTTGGACTCCCCAAACCAGCTAAAAATCATTCAGAAACCAACAGTTCTGACCTCTGGTGTCCTGGTCCCCAGAAGTTACAAAATTGCTGTCTGAGCTTACCACTCAAATTAAGAGCAGAGCCTCTTTCCCTGGATGGTCTCACCAGATGACCCACTCTTCTACCATAACGCATCTAAATTCTCTGGATCACACCCTTCACCCTTATTTTGGTCCCATCCCAGTAAGATCACTTCTCGTTCTCTTACTGTAGATTTTTATATAGAGCCCTCTGCACCTGCCCCAAGGACCTAAAGGCACCACAAACAACCAAGTGCCTCCCATCCACAAACTTTTTATTCCCTCCAGCAACCCCATTCCTGTAATAATCCTGGGCTCCCACATTATTATAAGTCTCTGAAAACTCCTGCCCTACAAAGCTGGATGGACAACCTTCCCCCAGGCAAACTTTCACAGTTATGTGTCAAAATCTTTTCCAGGTGAGAGCTGTGGGACAACAAAACATCACAACTCAGAAAGCTGAGGGAGGAGTTCTGGCAGAAGTTCATTGTTTGGGGATAGCAGTGATTGCCCACTACTTTCCTATGAGGTGGGGACGATCTGGATGTGGTCTGAGTTATGAGGTTGTTTAGCCATGGTAGTCCCAGTACACTCTGCCAGTTTGCTTCCTCCACTGCCTGGGATTGTTCAGGAGTCCTCTGCCAGTGCAGCCCCAGTGTATCTCTGAGCTGAGCATGGAAAGAACACCTGCCTTACACAGGGGTTCCTTATGCCTTAAAAATTGCACTGGACCACCTCTGCTTTATTCCATCTTTATTGTCTATAGCATGAAGACAAAATGCTCTGCAAGAAAACACTGAAAATGAAAAGTCTGTATTTCCTGCAGTTCCTTTGCATGCAAAAGAATGTATTTTCCTATTTTCTTCCTCCTGGCCCTCTGGTTATGTGCAAGTTCTACCATCATAAATTTATGGCATTGCTTGCAAATTCAGTTGATGGACAAAGTCCTGCTGTGCCACTAAACAAAAACATTTCACCCTCCTGTTCAGTTAAGCCTTGGTTGGATTTTTTTCTTTTTGCCAAATTTTTTTTCTTTTTCCCCTCAAAGCAAACAGCTGAAGCCCAGTGAGAAAACATGAAAATAGTTTATAGGAAAGTAACCAAAAGGGCTTTACCAGCAAGTCAAGTTGCTCATCGAGAACTATTTTAGGAAGGTGAGGAAATGAAACTTTGATGAGAGAGTTCCAAGAGGGAAGATTTACTGAAGAGCTGAGGGTTCAAAGCAGGATCATAGCATGGCTATCAGGAAACTTTCTCTGCACCTGTTTCTCCACCAGCTGCCTAACCATACTCCCCCTCCTTTCTCCTGGCAGCTGAATATCCAAGATCTGCATCTTCTTTAGTACTAATCCGCTCCACCAGACTGTCTGGAAATGTTTGCCAGTCATTTCATCCCCTTCTCCTCCTGAGCAGAGACACAAAACACAGTTTCTTATTTTAATGCCCAGCTGTGCTCCAAAGACCTTGTATAAATCCAAGTCACTCTCTCAGAAAACAGAGTTACAGCATACCTCTGTTTCTCATCTTTTCAAGGGAAATACGTTACAGCTTTCTTTCCCTCTTCTGTATATTATCTAGCAAGGCTTCAGCCTGCTTAGGCTGGGAACTGGTTCTTTCAGAGGCTATGTCCAGCCTTTAATGCCAAGGGAGCCACCTCAGTTTCAGCTTACACGTGTGTTGTGCCTGAAGCATTTCTATTATGGCTAATTTGTGCAAATTTACTGTAAATCAAAGCCCTTCTATGCATGGAGAAAAAGTATAGCCCTCCCCTGTGCCATGGGCTTTGCACATGGGCACTTTGCACAGGTTTCCTCCAAGCTGCATGTCTGAACTGTTGGTTTCACAAGTGGGAGACTTGCCTTCCTCCTACGTGCTCCTTCCTTGGAGAAGTGCCTCAAAACTCTTGTTTGCTGCACCAGATCCCAAGATGCCAGAACATCACAATTCTGCCCTGTGCCACAATGAGACAGCAAGAATGGATTCAGCTTTGCTGAAGTCAGCAGAGCATCGTACAATGTCTTGGCTTTACATATGATTTCTGAGTCAGCTTAGGATGATGAAGATAGATACTTCAGCATATAGGCAACAAAGGGAACTCATACCCTTTCTGTGTCAACTAGTGAAACTACGCCTAGATGAGAGAAACTCGGAACATTTCTCACCTCAGCCAAACCCCCGCTCTGCTCCAGACTGCATTGTTGGCTTGCACTGGATGCAGCACTGGCCGGACTTGCCCACTTTTCAGCTTTCTAAGAAGAGGGGATTTGTGGAGCAAACAGGCTTCTTGACTGCAAGTCCAAAGCAGGGTAAGAGAGGCTGGTGGTCCCTGGCAGGCAGATCCAGGAATTTTCTCAGATGCTTTCCCCACAGCTGCACTATAGTGGCCCAAGATGCAGCATGGTGTGAATGTAGTTGTCAAAGCTTTGGTTGGTAAAACTTGCTAAGCAAACACAGCCACAGATCCCACCTGTATCACAGAATCACAAAATCACAGAATCACAGGTAGGGTTTGGGAGAGACCTCTGGAGATCATCTAGTCCAACTCCCCTACTAGAGCAGGTTCACCTAGAGCAGGTTGCACAGGATCATGTCCAGGTGGATTTTTATTATCTCCAGAGAAGGAGACTCCACAACCTTTCTGGGCAGCCTGTTCCTGTGCTCTACCACCCTCAAAGTAAAGTTTCTCCTCACGTTTAGATGGAACTTCCTGTGTTCCAGTTTGTGTCCATTGATCCTCATCCTGTTGCTGGGCACCATCGAAAAGAGTTTGGTCCCATCCTCTTGCCACCTGCCCTTTAGATACTTGTAAGCATTGATAAGATCCCCTCTCAGCCCTCTCTGCTCCAGGCTAAACAGACCCAGGTCTCCTCAGCCTTTCCTCATAACAGAGATGTTCCTGTCCCCTAATCATGTTTGTAGACCTCCGCTGGACTCTCTCCAGTAGTTCCTTGTTTCTCTTGAACTGGGGAGCCCAGAAGTGGACACAGTGCTCCAGATGTGGCCTCACCAGGGCAGAGTGGAGATCCCTCGACCTGCTGGTCACAGCCTTCTTAATCCACGTCTCTCACAGGGAAGCCGTCTCTCTGATCTCTTGCCACCCACACACACAGGATGTGAGGTGGGCCGATGAGAAATGCAAAACAATGTAAATAACCCAACTGCAGCCTGGCTGCCATCTTGTTATAACTAACTGGTGGCGCATATGAATAATTCCTTGGGCACCTGCTCTCACAAAGACTGGGACACTTGTTTAGATGCTCTTTTGAGCTTTGCTCTTGCTTGCTTCTGGTGCATGCATCCATGTTTGAGAAGGTTGCTGAGTCCCAGGCAGCACCAGGAAGGCTGAGCTTGGGATGTCACGCACAGGAAGAGAAAAACTGCCCTGAGTTGTCTGGAGAGTAAGAGTCGTAGGTAGCTTGCACAGGAAGGGAAACTATGCCAAAGGCCCAGATGGGGTATTCACTGCTTAGCCACATGGCAGGGATGCCAGTACATCTCTGCTTTGGTGGATGAGGACCTCGTGGAGACATTTCTTTGAGGTACAGGCCCATTGTTTTGATACCATGTATCACAGTGCATGAAGAGGGAGAGTTTGGCTCCTGTCTAAGCATAGCCCATGAAGTCAAGGAGAAGACCAAGGAGAGTTGTCTCAGAAAAGCGTTATCCTCCCCAAACTTGAACTATATCTCATAATGATGGATTTAAAATAATGGATGGCCCATTTCACTTGTAGCTGAGGAGCCCATATCAAATTTCCAGGCTTCTTCTCCTCCCTGACAATCAGTTTTAGTATAACTTATATATCAAGTCCATGACCTCTTTAAAGAAAATTATTCTAATTTTAACATCCATGGCTAAAATGTGCTTAGCAGTGTGAGAGCAGTACTGAGGACAGAGCTGTCTTCATCACATTAAGCTCCACTTCACATCGTTTCTTTTGCCCTTTTTCCACCCGCGTCCTCCCTTTGCTCGCAGGTCTTGCCCTCGTTGTTGACTGCTGTAGGGGCTCCACAGGCGGGAGGAGCAGCTGACTGCAGAGTGGCAAGACATGGGCTACGCACTCTGAAACTTTGTTCAGATGTGTGGTTTTTTGGTGCACAAATGCCACTGTGGTTTGTAGCAAACTGATGGGTTGTTGCTCCAGTTATTGTTGTTGTTGTTATCTCAATAGCACCTGAAGGATTCATCCTAAGTCCCAGGCCTTTTGGATGAGGGAGAGAGGTACAAGGAATGCACTGTAAGAACTTCCGCTATGAGTTACATGCATAGTGCACAGAAATTTGTACCATTTAGACATAAATGCACGCACAGCTTTTTTTTTATGCATATGTATTTTACATATGAGAGTGTCTGTATATATGCATATGTATGGATGTCTTCTACCACTGTACAGCCCTCTAGGAAGCAGCACTGTGTTCTCAGCGCCTGGACACAGTGAACACATTTTCAGTGTCCCCGTTGCAGAGATGCCAGCAGCAGGCATCTCTGGGTCTCTCTCGACCAGCCTCCCTGTACCTGATTGCACATCCAAAGGCTGGCAGTGGCTGATCTCTACTTTGGGCCTCTTTTTGGCCTGGACAGGGAGCTCGGCCTGAGCTACAGCCTGCCTCAGGCACCACAGTGATGTCTTTCACAAATCAGTGATATCTTTGAGGCATCTCATAAGCAGTGAGGCTGTGTTTCAAGCTGAAGAGGCAGGCAGCACAGAGTAGATGTTATCAAATCCTGTGTAGAAAACTCCTGGGAGAGTAGGACCAAGCTTTGAAGCTTTCACCCAACAGACTTTGCCACCTTTGGAAAAAGCTGCCTTTTCCGTCTTTCCTTCCACCTTTCTCAGCAAAACGGCTGAGACTAAGTCAGCCCTGTGGCATCAGGGCACCGTCACACAGACAGCCTGTGACGGCCTGGTGGGGTTGGTAGGCATTTGAGGCTGAGAGGAAACCCAGCACCTTTGCACATTGGAACCGTTTACAATTGCTTTTGTTGCTGATGGCGCATGTTTGGTTGTACTTGTTAAATCTTGTTAAACAGGAAACAGGTTTTGAGGCAAGAGGGTCCCTTAGAGTTCAAGCTCCTGCTTTCAAATGTTCTTACAAGATGCACAATTGGCACTGACTTACAGGAAATATTTAATTGGAGTCAGAAGGCGCTGACTCCACTGACCTCAGATTACATTCCTCTGCATGCTTCTTTCACAATGATTTTCACCTATAGCTTGAATCAGTGATTTATATATACCAGCCAATGGTGAATTCAGCAGCATTGAGGGGATGAGCCGTTCACAGAGACACAGTGAGCGAAAGGGAGGAGCAAGCAGCAAGGAACAATCTTACAAAGCAGAAGGGGCTGCTGCAAACCCAAGAGTGACATATTTATGAGTTCAGTATCGGTTGCCTGCACTGATAAGCCATGGTCATTAAAGGAAGGAAAAGTCACCTTTGTGTATATAAAATATACAAGATTCATAGTCTGAAAAGACTTGACAGGAAAACATTAGGTAAATAAAGGATATCCCATAAAGCATAATGGGAAAATTAAATTACCTCATAAAGGAGGAAGGCTGTCTGTCCCAGCAGTGGAAATGAGGAAAAATGAAATTTCTCTATTCCATCTCAAAGCTGATTTGGCTTTCCAAATCAGGTTTTGGGTGGATTTAGACACATTGTTACTGATGTCTATAAAAAAAGTGTTGAAGTCTGCTGGAAACGCTGCGGCATCCCGTAAATTTTCACCGTATGCTCACAAGATGGTGAGAAACATCCAATGCATTGCTGTTCATGGGGACCAAATAACTAAGTGCCATTTCAGGGGTGAGCTGCATTTTCAACATTATTTCCAGTTTTCAAGTCTCACCAGATTTTCTTTTCAAGTGATTTTGGGAGCTGTACTTGTGAAACACTTTCCTCTTCCCTGGGCTTTTCTTTTCTGATGAGTGAAACATATTGAAGATCCATCTATTTTTGCTTTAACTGGTCAGTGCACCTCCAAAGCCAAGGAAATGTTGAAATGATCAGAGAGAGGGAAAATGAAGGAAATTGAAAGAGACCATTTATAGCACTATCCAGCAAAAGAGATAATGGGAAAAAAAGAAAAGAGGAAGAGGAAAAGAAAAAGATAATTTAGCATTTCAAAGCTTTATAATATAAAAAAAAAATCTTTTTTTTTTTTTGTCCGCAGAGTGAACTATTTTACGATTAAGTGGTCTGCTAGCAGTTGTCCCTTGCAGACAGGTAGCTAAACTGTGAGCAATGCAGAGCTTTGCAACCTCAGCAGTGAGATCTTGTGGATACAGCTCTCAGACTCTTCAAAGCTGTTAACTGAAAGCCTCACTGATGCGCATGGTCTTGGCAGAGTGTTTTTTTACTGGGAAGGAGCCAATTCAATCTGAATCAAACCAGTCTCCATTTTTACTGCAAATGTTAATTGTGGAGACACGATCCCCACAGTGGCTGCATAGCCTGCTTTTTGCCCAAGTTTTTGCATTAACACCTCTTCCCACCTGCTCTTCTTCTCCAGAATTTTACAGGTCTGGGTCACATTGCTGCTACATCTCATTCTGCCTGTGAAGCCCTTTGCTTCTCAGTTTCCTTTCCAGATCATCTCCCGTCTTTCAGGTCTCTGTATCAGGCAGATGTACTGAGCATTAATATGGGTGACCACTAAGTAACAGAAGGGAAGAAAGAAAGCAAGCAAGAAACCTGTTCTAGACAAACTGAATTGAATCAATTGAGGGTGAAACAGTTATTTTTGCAGACCAGTAGTCTAATAGCATCTCTTTTGCACATAAGTACAACCATTATAGGGTCACCATAAACAGTTCTTCCCCCCCTTTTTCAATGTCCACATTATAGACCCATGATGTTAAAATTTGAAGTTTCTTTTTCAAGTCAGAATAAACACAGAGCCTGGCTTTCTGCTCTTGGCAATCAATGTTGCTCCAGTGGCCTTCACTGATCTGGCTTTTACCAGACAGGGCTGTTACTTTTCTGGAGGTATCTTCTCCTTTCAAGTGTATGGGAAGAGGTTCCTTATTTTTATCACACATCTTCAAATTAAAAGGTGCTGCTGAGAGGGGCAATCAATATTGCAGCCAGGTTTGCTCCTAGGAAACTGTGACTAAAGAAACAATAAAACACTGATTTGCAACCTCTGGAAACGCAGTTTAGTCGAACTCCGGCATCTTTAGCCACAGCCCTTAAGGACATTTCTTTATTTACAAAGGGTTTACTTTCAAAAGTCTGCATGTGATCCCCCATTAGATAAATAAGGTATGATCCAGAAGCAAGAGATGGGAGATCAGTTTTGCGAGAAGCCTGCTAGATGAGGCCACTTCATTACATTTGATTTGTGATTTACTTTTATTCACTCTTCTACCCTTTGCTGGTGTCTTAGCTCCCTCTCCAATAAATAACAAGTCCACATCACTGAAGTGCTGCACATAACTCAGAGCAATTTGTTACTGTTGGCAATGTCTGTGCAGCGGGGGCCCAGGAACAGGCCAGCATGGAAGCAGTAATACCTCCCACTCTTGAGGAGCATGATTTCTACCTGATTACAGAAGGGGTCATTGGTAGGACAATGCAGAGAAGGTCATATACAATTGCCTCCACACAAATTGTATGTACCGTATGATCTTCACACAACATACTTTACTCAGGAGTATCTGTCAGGAGAAATTGGTCCTGTGTTATCAATACCACAGATGTGGCAGCATATTTAAAAAGAAGTACATATTCATAACCAGCAGAATACAATGAAAGTGTCTGAACATTTTATATAGCCCTGGGCCCAGAGGACAGTTTAAAATATAGAAATTCCTCTAGAAACAACGATATAATAAATCCACTAGGCCTAAGGTCCTTCCAAAGGTAAGACTATAAACACAGTCTCCAAATACTTGGTGAGGCTGTAACAGTAAGACTCATATCCAGCTTTAAAAGGAAATGAGAAAGGATTATACATGTTTTTACCCTTGACCCGCATCTGTCTGTCCTTCATGAACACTGAGCAATGCAAAGAGAGTGCCTTATCACAGCATGGTTATTTTGATGGTGCCCACCACAAAGTAATTAGCTGGGAGTCAAGCTGCAGGGAAAGA
>NW_010400115.1:24862-51669 GCF_000710305.1 Buceros rhinoceros silvestris
TGCCTGGAACAGGAGAGCTCTGCCTGCGAAGAAATTTAGAGGGTGAGCTAAGGGCATGTGGCATGGGGAACCTACTTTTCTTCTTCCAGGGAAACTCATGAGGGCTGAGGGAGGAGGAACAGCAGCTCTGGGTCTTTGGGAAAATAAAAGCTCATCCTAGTACATGCCAGTTGTTGCAGCTCAGTGGGATCTTTCTCAGCTTCCCTTTGTCTACACACCTAAGAGTCTATAATCTTTAATACACCTTTCTCATTACAGACACCTTACTGGAGAGCACTTTCAGATGCTCTTGAATCTGCTTTCAGATTCAATCTGCTTTCAGATTCTAGACATGGAAGGAGTAAGCAGAGGGAACGTGATTTCTGTATGCACTTCGGTCTCTCATTGCTAGTTAGCTGGTCTCTATGGATGTTGGTATTTGAGCCTGTAAACCTTGGGGCTCAATGGAAGAGCATCAAATGGAAGGTAAAAAAAAAGTCAGCAGGGCAGCTGGAGGGCAACTGTGGTTTACCTGGGTTGCAACATCTGGGCTCAGCAGCACTGTGTGCCAGTGTTTTTCAATTTCAAAGTCATCTTATTTGTTTCTGTGGAGATTTGGGGGAAGTTTGTCATTGTCTGTTGGGGTTGTGTTTTTGTTTTGCTTTTTAACAAAGTGCCTGTAGAAAGAGTGTGCTTTCCAAAAAGGCATTGTTTAAGGTAATAATAAAAGAGGGAAAATGGGGGGAGTCAAGGGAGCAGTAAGAAAATCTCAGGTGCTCTCAGTAGGAAACCACTGGGCCTATAGGATGTGATGGATTAAAAAAGAGAGGGCCTCCTGATATTTTTCAGATATGTTTCATGGAAGACCATTTATTCTGGAGAAAAAAAAAGGAAACACTCAGTTTTTTCTTGAAATATTATTTTGTCATCTAAGATCATGGGAGACCCAAGCAAGGCAGAATACCAAACTCTCAGAGCTCTCATGCACAAAGCAGAAAGAGCTATTGCAAACTGGGTTTCCACTACAGCCGCACTAATATCCAAAATAAAGGCTATAATGACCATTTCCCTAAGGGAGTTATAAGACCCTTAAATAAAAGCCCCAGACTACCCAGGACCCTCACTTACAGTCTCCACCACTGGCTCTTTGGCAAAACCGGGTTTCCCATTTCTGAGGAGGTAAAGTCAACTTAAAGAGGAAATCGGTATAACTTGGATAAGGGGAATTAAGGTTTTTTGCTGCTTGACTCCAAACACAACAGGAGGCAGCAAAGGGAAGATGAGAGAGCAAGGAGGAAGGCCAGGACACAGAGGAGCCCAGTATCCCACGGCCCTGCTCTGTAGGCACAAGAGCAGATTTCTTGCTCTGTATTCCACCACTTTGTCAGGGTTCAGGAAGGGCGAGAACATAAAAGGTGGCCATGCCGGTGGTGGGCAGTGCTTACATCAGTCATGTGTGAGAGAGAACACCTGAAAGTGAATCTGCTCTCTTTGGCATTAAGCAGAAAGATAACCTGAATAGCAGAAGGGACAGGCAGAAGAGTATCTCTTTCCCCATCTCTTTTAGGCTCTTCATCAGTCAAAGATTAATGCTAATATGGAGGTATCTCAAATAATACACAAGGTTCAGATAGCTCTGCTGGTTACCAATTAATTGTTTGAAGGCAATAACCAATTATTCATGAAAAACTGGTATTAAACTAAAGATACTAGTTTTACTTGCATAACTCGCGTTAGTAGCATTTTATTGTACAAAAGGTTTAACCCAGGCAGCTTGCAGTGATCACAAACTTCACGAGACGGTGGCATTCTGGATGTTTCACACATGCCTGGATACCTAATAAGATCACATGAAGGAGGGATTTTGTAGGGTATTTCTATACCCATGTAACACTACTGTTCGAACGTTAGTCCCACAGAAATGAAAGAGCCACTCATACACTTAAAAGTCAGGCACCGCTACTTGTCTTGCTGGCTCAAGACCAAATCCTTTGTGGAGATGGAACTAAAAATCCATCATAAGTTCTCACATAATTTTCAATATTTCCTGTTTCAAGGCAGACTTCAAATCTTCAGAACTTGCAACTGTTCTAACCCTTGCAAGCCAGTTCAAGTCAGACTCAGCAAGGACCCTCCTTCCTTAACTTGGAAAACAGTTAATGTAAGATACCTGTGCATGCTCAAAGTTTCAATGTGAGCTTGGTTCAAGCCTGGGCTTTTAGATTAACCGTGCTTACTTACTTATTTTTAAGCTATATTGATTTGCCTCCTCTTAACGTGCTTTCTGCCATGATTATCCTTCCCTGCTCTTGCCCAGCATTTCCGGGCCTGGTGTTAAATCTGCAGCTTTTACCCTACTTATTTATTTGGAAAGAATAAGCCCTTCCTCTTGCCTCCCCCTTATCCCTGTTTCCCTGTATATCCCCGTGATCCATCACTGTGTCAGCACCTGTCTGAGAAGGGAAGGGTCAAGGTACTATTTTCTACTCTTGACAGGTGTTATTACAACACAGAACCAGCCCAATTTATAAAAGTTTCCATTCTGCAAACTGCTGTGCATACTTTTCTTCCTGCTTTTCCATCCTCTCTGGAGGCTTCTTGGCTTTGCTTGTGCCAAGGCAAAAAGCCACTCATGCTTCCATGAATGCAAAAGCAAAAGACAGACTTTTCCTATGGTGTCAAGAAGAGCCAGCACACGAGGACAGCCTCAGGGGTCTTCTGCAATGGCCATGGCTGACATGGCCCCTCCTGGGTCAGACTCTGAGACAGAGTGCTGGGAAATCTCCTGCCAGGCAAGGTCATGCTCAGGCTGAAATGAGAGACCCAGAGGAAGTAAATAACCAGACAGAGGCATAAAAATGCATCTCAGCACCAAATACTTAGTCTTCATCCACGGAGGGGAACAATCTACACATGCACTTACACAGCTTTCCTACACAGGCAACATTATAATCAGAACTAGGAAACCAGGACAAGGATAGGGCCTGACTGTAACAGACAATAGGCAGATTACACAGAATTTGAACTTTCGGGCTGCCAATTTGATTGCAGCAGGTAAAAAAGCCAGAGGAGGTAACAAAATGCCAGTGGTGAGTAAAAGCAGTAGTGCAGGCACACACAGCACAAGCACTCTAGAATGTTCTTCAGAGAGGTGCTGAATGCTCTTCCTCTCTCTGCATTTCTCACTCTTCCTGCCCACTGTGGAAAAGCACACACATGTATAGTTGTATCCACTGCACATGCATAAGCCTTCTCCACTCTCCTCCTGGAGCATCCAGAGAATGAGAACAGTTTAAGGAACAAATGATCTATTAAAGTCATGCAATATGTGAGAAATGTGAAATATTTAGAGGATGATTTCTTGGCTCTGCAAAAGTTGCATATCTAGGCATGCTAGTTTTTTTTTTTTTTTAAATGGGGAAATAGGCATCCCTGAAAGGTGTCCTGTTTCACGCTAGCATAAGTGTCCAGTCTAGCCGGCTTAAAACACTCCTTGCCATTAAATCTCTCTGGCCATCAATTAATTTGGACAATTAGCTGAAATCAAACATCAAATTTTCAATTAAGTGGAATAAATTCCCTCCCTTGGGTCTCTGCTGCTTATATTGGTTCAACATTTCTCATCTTCTACAAGACACATTTCCTGTTAGCTTGAAGTTCAGAGTGACAACACAGCAGGTCATTTGTCCAAGGCAAAGAGGAGCTCATTGGAGAGGCTGCTTTTTGGGACCCCTGACTCTCCACCTTCTGTACAGCCCTCGCTTTAGCAATGACATATTCCATTTCATGCAAATCAAGCAATTACTGCTGAGAACACCAGCGTCCAGGAACAAAGGTTATACCTGGTCTTCTCTTGAGTCACTCCAGGAAACGCAAGGAAATTTGTGGGGAGAAGACATAAGAGAAGTCTGCAGTTGACGGGAGAAACTTGATTTTATTATAACAGCTAATGCTGTATATTATTAATATCTTAGTCTACATCCTCCATTTTGCATGGTGTTGGTTGGTTTGTTGGTTTTTTTTTCCCCCATAAAGAAGCACTATACTTAAGAAATAACCTACTACATCTTCTTGAGTTCAGTCGCTGATAACCATTGTGGAAAAGCTGCAGACTTCCAACCTCAGAAGCACCTGAATAGTTAAAGACTGACTGGATCTGTTCAGAGGTAGACTGACAATATTTCTGACATCCTGAGGCTGACAAGCCAGTGGTGCGGACCACAGAACAGCACCAAGTGTTAGTTATTTCTACTCTTTACTTGGAGTCCTGTGGACTGAGAGGTGGAATATGAGACATTACGGCAGCCTTCATCCATCAGAGGCATCCCCCAAACAGAGAAATCCTTGCAAAGATGACTTTTTTTAAAAAAATCTAATTCCTTCCTTAATTATGATTAACCGTTTAGCTTAGTTTGGCTGTGTATCACAAAGCAAGCACAGGGATTTATCCAGCAGAGACATACACAGCTTCTTTGACACACCATTGGCACAGAATCTCCTGATTCACTGGCAAAAGTGCTTTCAGTAAAACCCAGAAAAAGAGACTGTAAAAACAAATGAGCAATAAAACAATACCCTATGCAGGGGATAAAGAAAAGGCTAAAGTCAGCATTTTATCTGATAGCCTGTCTTCAGGAAATGCCTGTGAAAATAGTTTTGGAAAGTAATAGCTGAACTGACTTCAGATATTCCCTGAAATAAGAAAGGTGCAAAATCCTGGTGCCTTTTTTTTTTTTTTAAAGAAAAACAAAGTAGTTCTCACCAGAAGAAAAGCTTTCTGCCACCCCACAAAAGGCAGAGTGCCTTGTAAAGAGTAAAAGACACAAAGCTGCCAGAAGATGGGTATGTATACTTATAAGAGAAAAAGGAAATAGCTCTTCTCACCAGAAGAAAAGCTTTCTGCCACCCCACAAAAGGCAGAGTGCCTTGTAAAGAGTAAAAGACACAAAGCTGCCAGAAGATGGGTTTGTATACTTATAAGAGAAAAAGGAAATAGCTCTGCATGAAAAATGGGTGGATGACAAGGGATAGACAAACACAGAGGAGGCCACTACAGCGATGAACTGTTTACCTAGCTAGGCTCTCTCTGAATCTCTGAGTGCTGTCATTATGGTTTTCCTCATTCTCAGAATTTTTCATGCGTATTTTTTGGGGTTTTTTTTAATCAACAGGCAGTTGCACCCATGAAAATCTGAACCCTGGTCTGCTTTGCTTTCTGCCTTCTCTTTCTCACTCACATGATGGCATGTATTCTGCAGGAGATAGAAACAGATGGAGAGCAGGAAGGTGTCATACTCCCATTAAAGACAAGAAATGTAGCTGCAGAGGTCTTTTTGCTGTTATAACATCCTGCCTAACCACTCCAGTTAAGCAAGGTACTGTAGGTGTTATTCCTAAAAGCAAACTTCCCTTCTTCCCTCACATTCTCACTTTTTCAAAACATAGATGCCACTTGCAACAGAAGTGGACTTAGTTTCACTGTGTCAATACCTTTTCTGGGGACAGAACTTTAGTGCAATGCAGAGAAGACACACATCTGCAACATAAATGGCATTTTAAATCTGTCACCAGAAAACAAACAAACAGCACACGGGAGCCCTGGCAGATGTACTGCCCTGAAACCTGGTAGCAGCATAAATAAAGCTAACCTCACTGTCATTGCTCAAAGCCCTGGGACAACACTGTTGAGGGGGCACATTTGATAGTGCAGGATGCTTCCCAGATTGACATATAAATGGGCATCACTGACATCAATTTATGCTTTAGTCTCCATTTCTTTAAAGACAGCAGGAGGTTCCTGAGGGTGAGATGTGGAGAAGTGCTCTTGTGCCTGGAGTTGGAGGAGTAGCTCACAGGGGGGATGGCTGGAGGATGCTGCACCTCCTGGCCTACTTGGCTGAAATAGGAGCTCAGGCCTCTGTGTTTCCCTCAGTTGTGGTTTATGGTTTCTTGGGACGGAGGGGTCTTGAGAGGAAATGGAGGCGCTGATGCTATAAACCAGGCTGCAAGTCAATGTCAGCTTTTCTGATCAATATGAGCACTTCGAGAAGCAGCTTCCAGATTGCCCAGGCTGTTGGACAGTGAGATCACTCTTACTGAACTGGGCAATATTGGGATGGGACAAGCAACATTGTGAAGGCAAGAGATCAGACACATGATGGACAATATTAGGACTGGGATCAGAGCAGTCGGACTAAGGTGGGTGTTTGGGGGCTGTAAAAGCACGTGCGTTTTAGCCAGCTGTGGCCAGTCTCCAGTTGCAAGTACTGAGTTACAGATGAGGGAACCTGGAGCAGTGCTTGATAGCTTTGGGAAAAAACAAGATGATCAAGAGGATCCTTATACCTGGGCAAGCCCTTCCCAGAGCCCCTGGAAGTGTCTGGTATATTAAATAATAGTAAGCTCAGGTACTGGGAGCAGCATGCTTAAAAATTGTCTGATAGAAATGAAGTGGTAGCCTGCCATCCAAGCCAGGGACTCCAGATGTCTTCCTCACATCTAGTGCCAGAATCAATCAGTCGATCCAGATTCTGATCTGATATAGCTGTTACTGGCATGGAAATGGGAAGGGAACCATCCCAAACAATCACAGCAAAATGAGTGTCTCTTTATAAACTGTCTAAGCAAACAGACACAATAACTTAATCCAACCTAAAATAAAAAACTATGTCTCTGAAGAGCAGCAAGTGGAAGATAAGAACTAGTCTTTTATCAAGACCAGAGGCCTCCTGGACAGAAGGAAAAACAAGTGGAAGATCAAATGGATTGTGGGTCAAGTAAAGCACTACGCAAAGAGGTTGAAGCCAAACCACAGGACACATTTGTCAAGCTCTTAAAAAAATAGAAATGCAGGATCAAAGCTGAAGCACTTTGCAAATATTAACATTTGTCACCTACTTTTACTTTTGATGTACTTAAATTTGAAGATATTTCTCCTCTTTCTCTATTTGTTTCAAAACCAGGATAATCTAATCTTTCAGTACACACAGTTGCTTACTTCAAAAGAAACACAATGACAATAACACTGAAACATTGAAGACTTTAGTAAGAACAGATTAAAAGAACGAACATATGGAAAACAAATAATAAAAAAACATTAAGCCGCAGTCCAGGAAAATGTTGTTGACATTGTTATCAAATGTTCTAATATAAAGGTTTTGGTAGTTTTCCCAGCAAAATATAAATGGAACAATAACTCTTTGTATTGCCTCACATTCAAGTGGAGGAAGAGCATTTCTGTAGTGCTTGAGTCAGGAGCAACATAGTTAAAAAAATCACATTAGCACCAAATTAATCACATTAATTACTGATGTGTATGTATTGCTTTGGAGATGCTGCCCCATCAATAACCAGGATAAAACTATGGATTAAAAAAAGAGGAAAAAAAGCTTGAAAATCTTTTCTGGAGCATTGTCACTGTGTGTTTGTCCCTGCCACACCAGCTCTGCAGGTCATGTCCTTCAAACAAGGACAATGGGATGAGTCCTAACTCAATGGTGGGCTGATGTTCCTGCAAGGCTGGGTAACAGTTTTGTTTTCTTCCTCTCTTTAGTCAAAAGGTTTTTGCATCTCCACTGACACTCCGAACCATTGGACAGCATAGGGAAGCAGCATTTGAGGACGTTCAGTGTGCATTAGGAGTGACCTTCTGCATGCTGAGACATTTACAGCTCTGCAGCCAAGGTACCGCTTTGCACAGAGCAAGATACGTAATAACAACAATACCTCCGGCTGAATTTAGGAAATTCGGTAATTGTCAAGTGTGGTAAATCAACTTTAAAGCAAACACTCTTAAATACAGAGAGATAAAGTTCATTCCCCCGTGATGAGTGGTAGCAAGGAATACAGTGAGGCTGCGGGCAGGGTTTCAAAGCAGCCTGGTCACATTGGGTGAGATATTGTTGCCTGCTCCTGACGAGATTTCTGAGACTGCTGGCACCAGGGTGACAGCCTGGTAATCGCTAACAGGGGAAGTCTGTCTGGTACCTGCTCTTTGTTCCAGCCCCACTTTCACATTTGAGAACCCTTATGGTATACTTTCTATTTACAGCAACGTTTTAGCCTGTCGCAAGTGTGGCCTCAGTGATTATAGTTAGTCAAATACAGCAAGAACCCACACATGCTTGAGCCCTTCAAAGTATTTTTTTCCTCAGTTTCCACTTGTTAATATTTGACTGAGTCTGTAGTTGGAACAAGTACTTCCCAAATACATTTCAGCTTTCAAAAAAAAAAGGTATCAAACGTTTACGGTGCTCAGAGCATTTATGGCTGAAACTCGTTCTGCAGGTTCAGCCATCTGTCCTGCCCATCCTTGCACAACCATACTCTTGTAAAATGCAGCCAGTCATCTTATTGGGGAACTTGCAACACCCCTGGCACCACATTCAGTTCCAGGATATCTCACCAAGATAAATTCTTGGAAACAGTGATAGCAAGGAAGATGCTAGGAAGATGTGGCTCAGAATCCTTACAGATGCAACGGGGAAGGTGGCACGCAAATGCAGATAACGATCTCTCAAGGGACCCATCTGAAGGAAGGACATACCCAAAATCAGGGACTGTGATAATCTCCATAGAAAAAGGATGATGGGACACATGATTCCGACTACACTAAAGTGAGTTGTGGTACCAGTAGGAACGTCAGAGCTGGGCCAACGTGATTATTACTCAGATTACCAAGTGGGGTGATTACCATTGCTAAGTACTACTACATAAAAAAGCTTGTCAAGGAGATCCATTCTTACTATTCACTTTTTGAAAAATGTACCTGAAATTTCACACGAATTGGAATATATGAGGTCCCATTAACTCCAGCAGCTGCTCTTCCAAGCACTTTGTGAAGGACTGTGCAGTCTTAGCACAGATGACTTGATGTGAATTTACACAAAGGCTTCTTCATTCTGCTTCTGGCAGCATAAACCATTTTAAAGGGAATATCAATGATACCATTCTGATGGAAGTTATAACAATTGTTCTTATGTGAACCTGTTTATCTGTTTTAAATCTCCTTAATGCTATGCCAGGACAAATGTGAAATTGGAGATTTTTACATAACCCTTCTTCTTTTTTTGTGGCTTCTTTTTTCAGCCACACACATATATCAGTCCTGGATTTCATATTTCTGTACACAAGAGCTGTACGGTGATATTATTTGTACGCCAAGATGCGGAAACAAGGATGCTGCGATGATAATAACAAGGAAGCCCATTTTCCCTTTGAAGAAAGGATCTGTGTTTTTTTAAAGCTTTATGATAGATGTTGACCTTGTGTGTTCTTAGAAATTATAGGTATTTTTTAACATGCCACTATAGCATTATTCTATTAACCTTCAGCAAGCCTAAAAGGCTTTCACATGAGCATAGGAGGAGGCTGTGGGGGTTCATCTTAAAGCTTGTCTAATTACACAGGCTTACAGGAATTGCAAAACTAGGGTGGAAACTGCACTGCATGACAGCAATTCCACTTTCATAGTCCCTTGTTTGTAACTGGAACAAAGTTATTTTGGTGAAGCTCTGGCACATTAGAACAATTCAAAAACTAATCTCCCCTGGTCATAGGGAGAAAAAAAGTGTTGGGAAGGCTGAAAAAGGGAGAGAATTTTTTTCCAACAGGTTGAATTCCAATAAATAAATAATTAAGGTTAACCTTTTATTAACGGTGCAAGGTAAGTGCTTGGCCCAAGTAATTTTTTTACCACATCTGTCTCATGTTTTCCCATAGGAAACCTCAGAACTAAAGAAACCCTTGAACCCAAGAACAAAAGATAAAAACCATTGCTATCCTCCCCAATGCTCTTTCAACGCTGGTAAACCATACCATCTCACACTGTCCCTTGCAGATGTCTTGGGTGAAGGTCCAGTTCTGTTGAGCTGTGTTTTACACAGACACTTAAATAACTATCACATTTCCCATTGGTTTCTTCCCATTCTTCTCCCAGGCCATGGGTGCTGCCTCTCCATCTCTGCCATTTCCCAAACTGTAGATGGTAGTGCCACATCTCCAAATGTTCTCTCTGCCTCTCCTCTGTTACCCCATTTTCCAGGTGTTGCTTTACCTTTGTAGATGTTTATTGCAGTATAACTTCAAATCATCTTCTAATTTCCCACTGGAAAATCGCAGTTGGAACTGTTCTGTCATTTTATTTTCCCTGGAAGACACCACTTTTACTGTAGGATATAGGAAGATTACAGCTTTTCTTTTGCTACTAACATCTCACCAGCTCAAGTAGGTAAGCAGAGGCTACCTGTCTACAGGGTCTATTGTTGCTGCTGAACAACCTCTCTTCATAGCACTTCTACCTCCTGGAAATGCAGCCATGGAGCAGTTCACATACCTAAAGTGTAAAACAGGCTCATATCTTGGATGCAACCGATACAGTTAGAGAATGGTCTGTTTAAATCAGCTCAGAAGGTGAAAACCAAATAATGAACACTGAAAATCACCTTGGCAAAACTCCACCACAATGATTTGTTTTCCAAAGCGTAGCTGATTTACAGATTTGAGACCTCCATTGGTGCTGTGTAAGTTTAAAGCAAGATATTTCAACAAAAATTATAACTGAAGGGCCCTTCTGCCCTTCCAGGAAATGTGATGAGTGTGACAGTAAATGCTCAAGGTATGTGCAAGAGGGGTATATCCCAGCTGGTAGTGTTACATCTCTGCACAAAGCTGTCAGGCAAGAAGAGTTCCTGAATATATTGGCTTTCCAGACCTCTGCCCTGCCCATGGCTCCACAGCTGCCCTGCTACCCCATCAGACCAGGAGTAGGTTTAGACAGACTCCTGCAAATTTCCACCGAAAAGGCTGGAACGGACATGCAGAGTCTTGGCTGCCTCTGCGTGGCTTCCAGCTACCCACCACCAAAACCATCTCCCTCTGTGGGGGCAAGGTGATTACCCAAAGAGTTTGGGTGCTGGGGCTGCACTTGCTGCCCAGCCTGTCCCATGGACAATGAGGATCAGAGCATCTGAATTTCAAGTGGATATTTTTTACCCAGCAGCCTTGTTTGTCATTGTCATTGCTTGCCAGTGGGATGGCTGCAGTGACCCACAGCAGTGGCTGAGCGTGATGCGGGCCTTGCAATGGGTCCCTCACCTCTGCCACGCCACAGAGGGCAGAGGAAAGCCTTCAAGAACTAAGTAACAGCCCTTGGAAGAAAAAAATACTAAACAAGCTGCTTCCTTGGGCTTGTTGCAGTTTTTCTTACACTGCTAATAAAAGGAGAACAAGATCTCCATGTGCTTGCTCCTATCTGCTTTCCACCCCAAATGTTTAGTGTCCATCAAATTCTTGAGCAAGGAACCAGTAGTTCTTGGAGAGATTGATCTACATGCTTTGTGAGTCATAATGAAAAATTTCTCCCTTAGTAAACTGGAAAGTGACTCTTTTTTGATGACAGGGGCACCAGTAGCTCTGGAGCTCTTATGGATGGAATTTTTTTTCCTTTTTTTTTTTTTTTCTGCAGTACAACCTGTTAATTTCAGTGTCCTGAACATAAGGATTTATACCCACCATGTCAATTTAAAAAGCAAACCAAAACACGATGCAAACTCTAGAGGATGGATTGTGTGCTCCCTTCAATTCCTATTCCATAATTAAATCATTTTCATTAAATCATTTTCATTAAATCATTCCATAATTAAATCAATTAAATTATGGATGTGATTCAGGGGGATGATCTTTCTTTTAGATGATGAAACATATTGGCTAGGAAAGCAATGTGGATGTTTACTAACAGCTTCCTCACAAATAAAAACAGGAAAAGGAGTTCACTAAACCTTTAAGCTTTTAAGAAGAGAGATGCAAGCCGTTATTCCACATATGATATAAGAATGACAAGAAAGAGCCTTTCCACCGTGGAAGGAAAGATGGCTTTGTTTCTAGCATATCTGAACTCCAGAATTTATGAAACTACAGAATGACATGTGATATTTCAAGCTATGAATTTACCTGGGTCTAAGGGAAGAGAAGCTAAAGAAGTCTGCCACTATGTACTCATGACCAAAAATACTGAAAGTTACCAAAACCATCCTCAGGATGCCGTGAGAGGCTTTAAGAAGAGCTTTGAGAGGACAGAAATTGGTAGAAGACACACTCAAATTACCCAGAAATTAACTGACTGCAAGAGGGACTGGTCAGAAATGTAAATTCAGAGCTAAAGGCATAAGATTTTCCAAGTGGCATCTTAACGCCTTGCACAACACTGCCTGGACCTCTGTGGCGGGTAGTGGTGTAAAACCAGCAGTGCATGGGACATTCCCTCCAGTGAAGCAATACAGAGAGGTGGGTGATGCAGAAAGCCCTGTCCTGACTTTGGGAGGTCCCTCATGAATGGACAGGGAACAGTAAGGCTTGAGGACAGCAAGGAAAGACAGGCTGCACCAGTCCACCTGGGCAGTTTTCTTAGAAAAAATTAAAAGGTTTCACATTTTTAGAGGTTTTCTTCTTGCTTCATTTTCTAGCTCTGGCTTCTTTTATGCTACAAGTTCTTCATTAATGCACCTCCATGACTTTCTTTTTCTCACAAACAATTGTGGAAAAAATAAAAAGAAAAAAAATAGAAGGGAGGAGGAAAAAGTGATAAACAAAAGACAAAAAAAACCCAGAAAAACCCCTCTATTTTTAATGTCAGATTTGTTAACACAGAAAAATTTGGGGGCAATAACAGAAATATCTCCAAGAAATTTCTTTTTTCTGAAGAAAATTCTTAAATTTCTGCTTCTCTTTATTTTCATTTACAAATTTTCAACCTGGTTGTTTCTTATACCTGTAAAGTAGCCTTGGAAAGACTTCATAGCTCCTAAGGGCATGTGAAACAAAACTCATTGCCCTGAGACTTAAAATCTTCAGGACAGTACTTAGGAATACAAAGCATGAAACTATTACTTCTTGTATTTACACATCATCATTATCTAATTGAAACTGTGGCTGAAGGAGAGAGAGGAAAAACCACAGAGCTAACTTCATGTGACTACCAGAGAAAATGTTTAATTGCCTTTACATGAATAATATTATTTTTTCCTCAGTGCTCCCAGGATACAGCAAGGGAACAGCTAGGAGAGATATGTTGGTGGCATGAGCAGAAGTTTGGGTGTGTTAGTTTTTTGCAAGGGCTTCCCTTTTTTCCCAATAGATGTGGGCAAAGTTTTGTGTAATTTTCCAGTGACCTTGATTATGCAATTGTGTATGAGTGCTGCCCTGGACAACATAAAAGATGCCACTCTTGTTATCAGGTGATGGGCAGCCCCAGCCAGGTGAGGGACACCCTGAGGGCACCTGGGAGTGCCAGGCACAGATGCCTTCCAGCCTGCTTTGATTAATGAGCTTCTCCTGGAGAAGCTCTTATTGCTCCTGGTCCATTTTTTTGAGGGGGGAGGTTTGAGCTGGCAGTTACAAAATGCATGGAGGAATTATCAGATAGGTGATGATATTCTGCAAATAAACTGAATCTATTTATTTCCCCTTGCAAATAGAGAGAATGGTCCCAACCCAGCAACAGCACTTGCCTACCTCCAACCAGAGGCTCAAATCCCACTGAAGTCAAAGGGTTAAATTCAGCCACCTTTGAAGTCAGCAAGGCCAACCTTTCATCTCAACAGGGACAGTTCCTCCTCCCAGCGCTAAGCGTTTTGATAAATGCCAACTGCAACACCCAAAAGAGGTGCAAAGCAACCTCATCTTTTCCAGGGTCCCTCCCTGATGCAGGCATGATCATTTCGAGTGGGGCTGGAGCCAAGGCCAGAACATGGCCCTTCCACCCTTTCTTCTATAGACCATCAAGAATATCAGTGGGAATCAGTCCACATTAAGTCCCTGCTCCTCTCTGCAGCCCAGCCATGGGCAGACAGGGAAGGGCGATGCTCCTGCAGAGGCAATGGGGAGAAAAAAGCAGAAATTGTTCTCTGAACCTCTCTTGTGAGTCCCCGCTGTTGCTTGACAAACCCCCTCCCAATCCCACAAGGTACAGAGGAAACCAACTAGAGACCCAAACAGCAAAAATATGGCTCACGTTACCCAAAACCCTTCCCATCAAAGCCAGATTCTCTTTCAATGTTACCATAATTTAACTCTGAAACAGATGAAAGTCAACTACACCCAGTGTTTCAGGTGGTTGAATGTCAGTTATGTTTGTGGTAGGAAGTGGAAAACTAACCTATGAGAGGTTTCTATCTGTTCCTCTTTGAGTACTTCTCTTGGTCCTTTTCCCCCAATTTCTTTTCCCTGCAAGCCTGGGAGGGAGTTTTTAGCAACCAGGTGATCTATTGCCCAAGTACTCTTGACACAGAGGGACAAGAAGGAATGAAAATTGCCCATTAATCCCTGGTTTTCAGAATTGTTTTCCACCATGTTTCCTGCTACTCCACCTAAGAATTCTCTGATAAAAGCAAGTCCTTTCCAAAGCATCGTTAAAAAACCCAACAACCCAGAAAACCCCCCAAAATAGAAAATGGAGTGGAAAATAAGAAGGAAGAAAAAGAAAAGATAAGCTCTGGTCAATCAAGCCCCAGGTCTCTTGTCTCCAGTTTGTGATATGTTTTATGATCTCAGACACAACAGATTGTAAGCCTGCAATGTTTGGAAATAGTAGATGATTAAACCTTCTGGCCAGGTGTAAATGCAACCTTTGTCTTCTGATGACTGTGTGAGAATTACCTCCCTTCTCAAAGTCCCCAGCTGGCCCTGCTCTCTTCACTGTTAGAAACATCCCTCGTTTGGAGCTGCAACCACAATGTGCTTTCAATTTATTTCTCATCTATCCAGGCACCAATGCAATCCGTATCACTTCAACTGTCTTGACATACAGGAAAAAAAAATGCTGAGCAAGTTACTAAAAATTTCAAAGAATGTGGCCTGTGAGCTTTTCTACTTCTTCTCCCAGGGGGATTTTGTACCAGGTATATAATAAAAAATGTGTAATGATTGACTAGGCTTTTAAACATGAGCTGAAGGTAAGTTTGCCTTGCTGTTTCAGTTAAATATTCTCACTAGCCCCTTTTTTTTCTCCAGTTGATCACGCCACAAAGTCCCCTTCAGCCTAATTCATTCTTTATTCTTCAGAAATTTGGGCAACAGTCAAATCTGACCTTTAGAGCCATAAACAAATTAAATTGTTTCACAACCAAATAATGTGAAACAATATTGAATAGCTAGGCTTCCGCTGAGTTTCCTCTTAAAGAGAAAGAAGCCCCAAAACAGCACAGAGATAGAGGAAGAGCGATGGAGGATGATATATGCTGATATTCTACACAGCAATGAGACAGTGAAGCACTGGGTCTGACTCTGGTCTGACATCAGCACTTTGGAAGATGCTGTGAGAGGCTTTCATTAATTATTTACTCTTCTGGGAGCAGAGTGCTCCCCAAGAGGCATACCCTGCTGCAAGCCTGTTGCTGCAGAGACACCAGTGCCAGCAGTGCCCCGTGCTCTGGCTATAGTTCAAGGTGAAACCCAAAGGTGACCAAAGTGGCCTTGGTACCACCTGGTCAAAAACCATTTCTTCTCTCCCCTCTGTTTGCCTGAACTTTGGCTGTACGTGGTCCAGCCTCCCTGCACACACAGCACCCACTGAGACACACGGTCCCGCTGACATAGGCGAGGGGCAGGGCTGTGTCACCTGCTGTCGGCTCTACTGGGACATCCTCAGGAGAGGCCATTCCTTTCCCCTTGGCTTGGGTGCATGCCTAGAGCCTGCTAGCGCCCTCCCACCCAGCACCCCGAGGTAGCAAGAGGTGAGATCTCTTTGGTGAGATGCTGTAGGGTTCAGCACATTTGCAGAGCATTGCTGGAATGTGAAGCATCTGGGGCAGATGCAGAGATGTGATAAGGCACCTTGCTGTCCTTAAAAACACTATGAAGTGGCTGAGGTAGGGATTTCCCTGATTAAGGGGGATTCCCTGCCTGGCATGAGCTGATTCCAGTTGCCAGCAAGGTTCTTAGACCATCACAGGCAGTTCAGCCTTGGGCTTCTAAAGAGATCCCCTGTGGTACTCCTCTGCTGTGGGTGGCAAGGTGGGACCTGATCATCCTGTCCATTTTGCAAGGGGACATCCCAGCTGGAGACAGGCCACCCCTTCACATCCCTCACCTGTGCAGACACTTGAGCATTTTTTGTATAAAAACTGTATTCTCCAGATGGAGGAAGAAACAGAAGAGTAAAGTTGCCCAAGGCCAACTCCAGCCATGTTGAACAGCATCTATATTGGTAAGGTGGGGCTCACCAGCCCCTTGCTCCTACACCATGGCTTGCACAGGCATCCTCACACCCCCAGCCATCCATCAGCATGACCTGGTTCATCCGCAGGGCACCTCTGTGCATCTGCATTGGTGCTGGGATCCCCCAAGCGATGGGGTGTTTCTGTGCTATGCCAGAACTAAGCCTGTCCCTCATCCCAGCTGCACGAGGCAGCTCTGGGCTGGAGAAGCAGTCACGGGCTGGATATCTAGGGACACACACCACAGCAGTACAATCTGTACTTACAAAGCAACACTCTGAGAATGGTGTGCACAGTTACACTTAACATTAGGAGATCCCAAACCGTGATCAATTCTTCCTATACATGGTATCTGCACGCACAACACAAGCAACGATCTGTTTTTAGGACACATACGAACAACACCCATAACTGCTGCTTTCCTCCTAGCTGGACACTCAGCTACGGATGTGTTGTGGACAACCACAGCCTAGACTGCATTTACTGTCACTGATACAAAAAGCCTTTAATTATCTACAGGTTTGTACCATTTACAAAGTGGAGGCTGACAGATGTGGAGCATATTTGGATGCCTTAATTAACTTGAATAATTACGAAGCTGGGCCTGTAACTGAAATATAGTTTTGCCTTTTGTAAACCATTTGACAAAAGAATGATGAGGTCAAGAATTAGATGTAGGAATACCTCTGAATATTTATACTATGTTCGTTACACCGATATCTGAGAGTATGTTTATGCTGTCACCTCCACTTCTACATCTGTTAACTTCGCTTTGCTGTATAACTCTGTGTTACCTATTGCATGGTGCCATGGGTGCCCTCCTGTAGGGACTCCCTGGATCTGGGATGATTCAGGTACAAGATCCTTCTCTGGGCAATATATTTCCCATGCTCTCAGTGCAAGACTTGCTGAGACTTCACAACCACGACACTGGATTGAACAGACTCCTGACCTAAACCAGGCTGGCAACCCCTACATCGTATAGCCACAATGAACTACACCCCCTCGCGTCGTATTTCAAAGTCCTCTGACACAGAGTGCCAGATACCACATTTCATTACGGGAAGGAAATGCTGTGGCAAGGATCCAGTAGCCAGTGTCATCAAAATGCTGACAGAAACTCAGGTTAAGGGTACTAAATCTTTCTCTGTTAATAAAGCCAATGTAATGATATCATCTCACTGTTAATAAAGCAAATGTAACGTTTTTTTGAAGATAGGGGAAAGGATGATCCTGAGATACATGCAAAACTGTGAATAACTCAGTAATTCAAGTAACTTTGAATGTCATGTTAGAAGTCTTCTAATTAAATAAAATATATGTGAATTTTGAGCAAATGTTTTGTTCTACCTTTAATGATTTTTTTCATTGAAAATATTATCCAATAAGGTGAAGAAAACTAATTTTGTTAAAAAAAGTCAACATAATTGATTTTGAAAAGTTCACAACAGAACTTGTTGTGCCTTGGCGTTTTAAAAATACATTTTCTAGTAAATAAATTGTTTATTCAGAATAATCCATCTAATTCTACTTTTATTCTAGCAAAAAATCTAGCATGTAATTAAACATGAACACACGTTCACACAGGTACTTACCAGGTTTTTTTGCCCATGGAACAGAGCTGCAGGCATTGCCCTTGAAAAATGAGTTTTCTCTGCAAGGGACGATTATTTTTTGCCACCGGCATGGAGAGGAGGAGTGGGACCTGTTGGCCACTGCTGGGAGCAGAGCCTGGGAGAACCACCTTAGGAGAAACAGGGATTTTCTCCCTTGACATGCGTTGGCAGGTGGCTGCTGGGGAGCCAAGCACAGGGAATCCGGGCTCCTCTCTCAGGGCAGTCTCATGTTTGCACTGCAGGGACATCTCTCACCTCTATCCCTGTATCTAATAGCTACTCTGGTTACTTGGACTCAGCCCCAGATTGTTTCATGCTATTCTTATTTCATCCACCTGCTATTATATTCTGCTGTTCTTCAGAAATTACTGCCAAATTAGGCTGCCTTTTTTTTTTCCCTCTCCATCATTAATTTCTTTTCTAGGGTGGATAGTTTCCCAGATCACCCTCCACCCACTTACACACACGCATGCACACACACTTTATAGAAAGTGTTTACTTATGCGGGGGCAATAGTTTAAAAGGTAAATGAAATACAGGACGCAGCCTGGATTGGCTTAGCAACACAAACAGTGCCAGCAGGTAAAGGGCCCAGGCCTGTTCTTTCCCATCTCAGAATTGTTTTAAAATGACACCCCTTCATAATTAATTGTACAGCACCTGATTAGTCACTATTGACAGACCTAGAGCCAATTGACTCTTTTTTTTTTTTTTCAATCTAGCTGTGAAGAAAATATGTGGTGCCTGTAGCCACACATACAATATACCTCCTGGTGATTACATCAGGCAGCTGAGCAATTAAGGCTAGTAGTATCAGCTCAGGAGCTGGAGGCTATAGTAGCAGGATCACCAACCTTAGCCTTTAATATGAAAATGAAGAAGGGAAGCAAGAAATCCAATAAACCTTAGAAGCCAAACAAAGCCGACTGGGAGTTTGTTGATAGGCTGAAGGAAGAAATGTGGATGATAAAGCTGTGTGCTTCTTCTGCTGCTCCAGTCTCACTTGTGGGTGAGGAGGATTAAATGACTCAGGAGGCAGTGGAAACCCACCCAAGTGGGAAGGCAACCCCAGCGGCAGAAAACACATATGTGTGTGTGTGTGCTTCATTAGCAATTGAGTTTGGTCAGAAGGGATGAGTCTGTACTCTTTTTCCATTTCCAGGTATCTGTGAGTGCTTTGCAAAGCAAATGAGTTTGCTCTGGGGCAAGACAAAGACACATCACACCAGGGGAAGATACCAGTAGCTTTTGCTCACCTTGATCTTGCTGAAAAAAAGAAAGTCAGTCTCCACTACCAAGAATGCAGTTGATGTCCTCTATCTCCATATTTGCTGCAGCCCCCATCCAGACCCACTACTTTCACACGCCTCAGTGCTGTGTAAGTTTAACTCAGCCATTGTACAATCCAGCAAAGCTGAGTCCTGCCACTGTGCAAACACTTTACTCTCAAAGAAGACGATCTGTACAAGACCTCAGCCAACTTCAGAATACTTCTGAGTAAGGTATTAAGCCAACATCAGTATCTATATAGGCTCTTGCTGCAGTGTGAGTTAATCAGTTTAAACCCATATCTTTACATAAATACTTGTGTGCAAGCAGACAATGACTTGGGATTTAACCAAAGCTTAGTGAATACAATGTGAATGAATGTGTGTTCTGAATAAACAAATAAATAAATAGCTACTTAATTAAGGCTCCTCTATGGCCATTCTTGCAGAACAGGCACTGTACACAGAAAACCTCAGGGTCAGCTCTAAAGTGGATTACACAAATTTGACAAAGGATCTGCCGTTTTGGAAGCTGAGGACCTCATCAGGAATATGTTGCTTTGGAAAATTTCTCCTGCAGAGAAAGGCCTCCACATAGCCCATATGTAAATTCTTTTGACACATGAAGTTTTACATCCCAGGGGTAGTGGCTTCCAAAGTTAGGGCCAGAAGCACAGGAGACTGCAGAGCAGAGGTCCCACATCTGACTGGCATGAACTGTCGCTGCTCCAGGAGAAGTCCAAGCCATCTCAGGTCCAAGGTGACAACCCATTCTAAACATGCCTAGCCTTGGACTGTGTTAGTATGCATGGTCCAAATGTGCCTGGAGTTACTTTCTCAGTTTAAACCAGTGTAAAATACAGCATATGGTTAGTAGAAATTGTGCCAGTTAAGCTAGGCCCACTTATCCTTGGAAGAATGTAAATACTGCACCAACTGATGTCCACACAGCCCGTAGATTATCCCTAGGATCAGGACCATATGTGTCCTTCTGCACTTGTTCACAGCTATTCCATAGAGCAACAACATCTATGACTCAAAAGAATGCTTGAAGGACTTCGGAGAAAAGAAACTGAGCCACACCTTCACTTTTAACTGGAATCAAAATTGGTTTGTATCTGTAAAACCATTATTAGCCTCAACCATCATTTGTTTACAGGAACCATAACAGAGGCTCTGTCTGAAAAAGCAGTTTTCTGAAGAAACACTCTGGAAATGTGTCTGAACTCACACCCCTAAGTATTTACAGAGCAAGGGCCTATACAGAGGCAAGGAGTCGTGAGAAGAAAGTATTGGAGAAGAGCAAACCTATGGGTTGAAGCAGCATGTTGGGATCACAGTGGCAAGACAACATGGCTTCAGAGAAAAGTGCACAAATCTCACTTGGGTCGTGAAATTTTTCTTGCAGTTCAATTTGAGGCCCAAAATCATCTTTCAGTCTTGCTTTACCTCTTCTGTTTCAGGGAGGGATCTTATACATCTTATTGGTTTCTGATTTCTTATTCCCTTCCACAGTGACTGTAAGGAGCAGATTTTCTGCATTTTCTGTTCCAGAAATCTCTTACAAAATTTGGTCCTACAGCTGATGTTGTAACCAGCAGTAACATCTCATATTTGCCTGCTGAAACAAATCGCAGATCTCCCACTTCTTTACTGCTTACTGGAGTAAAGGATACATACACTTCGATGACAGCACAAAAGATTGGCACCTGAAGCTACAGGTGGAAAGATTACCTGAAGTAATTTTCCACGGAGGAGAGATGCAGAATTAAAAATGCTCTTTTGGTACTCACACCAAAATTCAGACTCTCAGAGTCAATTCACAACTCACTTAACATGGCACTATTTAAACTCTGAGTCAGAAGTTTACAACCAGTTTCCTCTGACCCACCACTGAACTATGCAGCCAATGCCTAACTCAGAGCCTATACCTCCAAATGGAACATTTATACTCTCACCCAGTAAAATCTTGTTCTCTAGGTCCTTGCTTAACTTCTGCAGATGCTTTTCAAAAGTGGCTTGTATCTTCAGCAGCAAACCACTCCCACCGATTTGCCTTAGCTGACAGATGACTTTTGACAACAAAACAGCGTCTGTTCCAGTGGAAGAAGTGTAGGGTAGTCTTCAAGGGGTTTCAGTCTCCAGGTCTTGTTAAGAAAGCAACATTCTTGCCTATACATATCTATACATCATCTCAAGATTTCTCTCTTGCAGGTCTTCAGAGACATGGAACTTTACACACAGGCTTTGTCCTCCTGGTTTGAAACAATTTCCCTGACCTGTTACTCAGCCACAGCCAATCTTCTTTCCCTCCTCACTTGCATGCAGAGACTTTCCTTTTTCACTCCCACAGCTGCTTCTCTTTTGCAAGTCCATGCAGTTTTACTAGAAGGTCTCCGCAGGATCCTCTCTGGTCCTCAGGGTCCCTCACTGGTTCTCCAGTTTAGTGTCAGAAGGTTAATCATAGCGCACGCAGGCAAGCAGGTTCCACATGACCTGTTTGGGCATCTCTCATCACCCCTCTCTCTATCCCACTCCGTTTTGCTCTACTCTGGTCTCACTCAGCACAGGGTGACCTAGCAGGGATTGAGTTTCCTTCCTCATGTCCAGCCAATCTTCCTGCAGGAGTCACCCACTGCCGAGCTTGCTCCATCAGGCCCCCTGGTGTTCTCTGTTTCCTGTCAGGATGCCTCTCTTCTCACCTCTTCCATCTTCCCTGTGAAAATGAAAACCATACCTTGTAGCTGTAGTTTCAGTCTCCAGCAGTCTGGCTGCAAGTATAGGCAATGTAAGCAAGGAAAAGCCATGACCTCACAGCCTGAAACACCAGCTAGTTCTTCTCATTGCCCTAACCTTGAGCTCTCATTTTCTGATCCCTGAGTTAGTTTCTTGGTCTAAAAGATTCTTTGGGGTAGTCAGACTATCTGAAAACTGTGCCCTGCATTAATGGATTGGCTATTACCACAGGAACAGTGCTCTGGGCTTCCCTGTCTGAAAGACACTGGCATAGGCAGAGAGGAAGGACCAGCACAAGGAGCTATGGTCCTCTCAGATACAAACATGGGGCACAGGGTCATCAGACAATGGAAATCCCTACTAACTATGACAGTGTCTCTGCTCTCAGTAATGCCTGAAGAAAAAGTCATTCATTTCTGGAATACATACTTTGATTTTTTTTTCAGAGTTTGCAATGATCACACTGACATTTCTTATAACCCATCAAAACCACCCCACAATACAGTCCTGAGCTCTCTTAGGATGAAACAACAAATTTAGATATCAATGCTCTGCAGGAAAGTGTTACAAATGGACCATTGCATGAGGTTAGTCCTGCTCCAGCTGCAGGTTCCTGCAGCCCAGGGGTGACAGCCAGCTCCACATAATTACGGCTTCTGACCAAGAAGAAGAGCCTCCCCAGAAGCAAGCTAGAGACTGAAAATCCTTGTTAAGAGTTTGCAGGTGAGATAGGCAGTAGTGGTTTGTAGGATTAATGTTATCTTCAGCAAGACAACAATCTTACTGCTTTGCTTTGCAGGGAATACCTAGAGAAGGGCTGAAGTTATAAGTGCACACACCCATGGTGTGGGGAGAGGGAAGTTTGGGTGATGCTAGGGCAGAGGGTGAAAGTGTCGTCTGCAGGCAAAGTAGGTGAATGCTGCCTGAGAGGAGACTCCAGTTACAACTGTCTCAGACGATGCTAGGAGCTGAAGATTTGAACTCCACCATCAGAGAAGAAAGCAACCAAGAGACAAGGTCTTCTGGGAGTAACGCCTGTTGTTTTAGACCACATGGGTGCAGACTGAATATGAGTATTGGGAAGGCACTAAGAATGGGAAAGCTGTGCCTATGGCATTGGTACAGGAGCATGGAAACTCTGGTCCCATTGCTCACCTCTACATCTGACCTGCCATGAGGACTTCTTTTGAGCTCACTTGCTTGTACCCTATGGTATCTACTTAGATCACAAGCATCCTAGAGGTTGTGATGTTGCCTTCGTGTATGTGTGTGTGTGAGAGCAACATCAACAGATCCCCAGATCTCAAGGTTTTGCAGCATCATGAATGATCCTAACAAGAGGAGGAGCAAGAGGTTGTGGAATACTGCTTCCTCAAGTCCCACGCAGCTGTAATCCATTACAGATAACATCGTAGTAAATGCTGATCATTATTTGTTAGCGGAGGGGAAGTGTTTGGGGGCAGGAGGGCAATGTGTTCAGGTTAAGCACTTTAAACCAGATGCTGAGGAAATGCTGGCAAACATGGATGGTCTGAGCATGGGGGACACTTTTCCGGTCTTCATGGGAGTTCCACCTTGCTCATCAGGAAAGACCTACCACTTCTGCTCTTAGGGTTATTTATCCCTGACACTCTCATGCTTGCTGCAGCTGTATTTTTCCAGCTTTGGAGTCTGGAGGAACATGAGGAGGAGAAAAAGAGGGAGACCAAAAGTCCTGCACATCAGGGTGGCTTTGCCTCCTCAGGTTTGAAGCTGCGTGTATGTAAAAGAGATGTTTCTGTACCCATATCAGCAGATATGCGTTAACCATGTTTATCTAAGGGATATTCTGTGTGTAACAGCTCTGTCGGGCTTGAAATATTGTTCTTTCTTATTAGCAGTGGTTAGAAATGACCAGATTCTGACCAGGTCATTAGCAGTGGTTAGAAATGACCAGATTCTTCAGATTATTTTAACATTAAAAATTTTGCATCATTTTGACACCAAACTATAAACCTGAATTACTGTCTTACCTTAAATTACAGAATGAATAATCTGGAGGGCTTTGTTGGGATAATTTTAGGAAACTTCACTGTATCAAAGATCATTCAGAGATTGAATAGAACCTACAGGTACTTAGAGCAAAATGCTGAAATAATAGATTTCAGCTTCATCTTCCACACAAAATGCAGAAGAATTATTGATTTGTTTCAAGATATTCAGTGCTATCAGAATTGGAAATTTTTGCATGTAATGTTTGGAAATTTCAGAAGGAATACTTGTTCCACAAAGGCTTTACTATATTCTGCAGTTATACCACGTATCGCTGTTGCTAGTTCACATGGGTTTTGTTTTTCTCTTTTTCCTTTGCCTGTGGGCATTAGTCCACAGGTACTAATATTCAAGAAGCAGGGTCCAGAGCAAGATAGTTTAAGACATAGTAGTCCATCAATAAACTATCTCTGTCTAGGAGAAGCCATAAATTTTAATGCAGTGGTCCAGCTCTGGCAGGATGCTCCACAGTACTCCCACCCGTACATCATTATTCCAGAGGACTATTCAGACCTGACAGCTTCTTGTTTTTCAGTACATATTTGTCCTGGGTTTTGTTCAAACTATGGAATGATACCTAGATGATACCTGTACATTGGCAACATTTGCTGTTTACTGTGTGCAGTGCCATCTTCTACTGTCTTCAAGCAACTGAGCAAAGATACAGGAACTGCACCATGGGACTGGGGCAATGTGCCACGAGTTGCCTCTGATAAATATTTTATCAGATAAGAAGGACGTTGATCTAAGAACCTGTCACAAAGAGAATATTTGCTTGACAGCTTATTTCCAAGGAAAACCCGATCAGCTTAAAACTTTGGCAATCTCCTTCTAGCAGCAGTCAAGAATCAGTGTTTAAAGAAAAAAAGGTCGAAAAAATAAAACCATAATGCACCTGGAGAATTGCACATTCTTCTTACAGGAAAAAAGCTCTGCTTCTGTCCCTACTGCTTCTGGTAGGTTGATAAGGGTCTAATGGGATCCCACCAAGTACAGACAGGGAAGTGGAGAGAGCACTAGTTGGTTACTGGCTCTTGGTCTGATGTCCACACTCCCAAAAATGCCAAAAAAGGAGGAGAATGTGCAGGAAATACAGATCAAAGGCACTATCTCTCACTGTTAAATTTTTTAAAAGAAGGCTGAGTTGACTTGCTGGTGGTACAAATTCATTCAGAAGGAAATGGTGTTATGTAGCAAAAGCCACTTATTTTTGGTACAGCAAGACACAACATAAATAGATCAAATTTAAAGCCAGATTTCAAAAGTTAAGAAAAAAACCCCAGCTGTATTTTTACCAGTGAGGATGAAAAGCATGCCTTGCTGGTAGATGTGCTTCCACCAAAGGCAATCTGCTGGGCTCACCACAGAGGTGAAATGCAGGGAGGAGCTGTGAGGCTGCTGTTGGGTGGGAGTCTCACAGGGCTGCACTGCTGACACCTTACAATCTTTCAGAAATAACACGTGAAGGACTAAAACTACAAAAACTTGTGTTTAGCTGCTGCTGTCAGTAGCCACAGGTTACACATTATTTCCAAGTTCTCATCTCTCACAGTAATTTCTATTCATGTAGGAAAAGCTTTAGAATCTTATGATGAATCTTTAGCTGCTTACTTCAGTGCACATATAATTTTTCAGACCACCCCCATCCACTTGCTAACCCGTTAGCTTTCCCACACTGGTGTCTTCCCAGGTGCTAAACACTAATCACCAAGTAAGGAGATGTGTACAACCACCAGAAATAAATCTTTTACATCCTATGTTATGTCATGATGAATGATTTGCCATTAATTAATTTCACCAGGACTAGCAGGGTGATGGTAGCAAGTGTGGTTTTCAAAAATCCTGGCAGCAGCTGCTTGAGGAACAGCAGCAACCAAGACACTGGCAAGGGTGTGTGCAATGGTCAGACCTGAGAAGCAACTGTCCAAAAGACAGAGATGTTAAGAGACACAAGAGACAGAGGTGTCTGAGGTCACCTTAGGCAGGTGAACAAATTGCTTGAACAAATCCAAGCTGTACAAGGGACTTGTTGATCCAGGGTAATTTTTGCTCCTTTTCTGATTTCTTTTTTAATGCATCCTCAACCAATACATGCTTTATCCTTTGTTTTTCCACAGTTCTCCCATTCTGTAGGTCCCCTTCCCATCTCTGGACTATTATTTCTCCACTGCTAATGATGCAAACCTCAAGCAGAGGCAGCACTGGTACGGTCATTACAAATCAGTACTCCACAAAGTCAGTCTGGCGCTGACCCTGCATTTCCCCAGGGTGGTACTGTGTCACATCCTGGTGCTTTCACTATCACCATTGATGACACCACGCTTCCCCAGCTGGGTGTTCTGCAGTTTACCAGCCCAAGGGACGGTGGCAGACGCAAGGCTTCCTGCTGCGTTCATACAGAGCTGCTTATTTCTTCAGCCCCTTCACCCAGTCTCACCAAGAAACATCTTCCCTGGCCAGACATTCCATATTATGACTAAGGCAGAAGGCCACAGGTTTAGCCAGTTCGTGTACAGTTTGCAATTATTCAGCTGTTTTAATGAGAAGTAAGACCTTGAGGCCTGTGATGTCAGAGATAAGAAAGTGTGGAAAGCAGCAGATGTGTGACCTTGTTGTTCTTCCATTGCTTTCTTCTTTGTTCTGTATGCTGCAGCTCTTCAAGGTTTAAATACTGGGAAAGGGTGAGGGGAAGGTGAGATGCAGGTTTCACAGTGACTCAAATTGTCTGCTTGTAGAGCAACCCACTGGCTTTTAATACAAGCCACTAATGGTAACTGAAAACCAGCAGAAGCTTGAGAGTTGAGATCTTACTGACTGCAGCCCTTTTCAGTACCTGAATATTTGCTCTCTTAAGTTGGTCTCCTAAGTTGGGGTAATTGTTCTCAGTGTTCAGTATTTTCCTGGATAGAGAAGTTTTCTAGAAGAAAAATTTCACAGAACCACAGAATGGTAGGGTTTGGAAGGGG